>NC_085990.1:18118925-18218486 GCF_030014385.1 Trichomycterus rosablanca
ATGTTATTTAGCTGTCTATTTGATTTTATTGGCATAATAATAGGCCCATTGTTAACATTAACTACCCAAAGTGGGTTTCTGATTTGAAATCAAAGGTAGGTCTTAAGTTAAGCTACATGACAGTCTGGTGAGGTAAATTGATACTAGTAATGGTATATTATTAGTGTAATGCTTCAACTCTGTCAGAAAACAGTAAAATGGGTGCCCTTTTTTTTGGCTTGAGCACCTGCCCCCAAAAATATCTGTGCACGTGCCTGGTCCTGACCATTAAAGAAAAGCATGAAAGGGGGCTAACAAAGTATGTAGAGAAACAGATGGACTACAGTCAGTAATTGTAGAACTAAAGTGCTTCTATATGGTAAGTGGAGCTGATAAAATAAACAGTGAGTGTAGAAACAAGGAGGTGGTTTTAATGTTATGGCTGATCGGTGTGTATATACAGGTGCTGGTCATAAAATTAGAATATCATGAAAAAGTTGATTTATTTCAGTAATTCCATTCAAAAAGTGAAACTTGTATATTACATTCATTCAATACACACAGACTGATATATTTCAAATGTTTATTTCTTTTAATGTTGATGATTATAACTGACAACCAATGAAAACCCCAAATTCAGTATCTCAGAAAATTAGAATATTGTGACAAGGTACAATATTGAAGACACCTGGTGCCACACTCTAATCAGCTAATTAACTCAAAACACCTGCAAAGGCATTTAAATGGTCTCTCAGTCTAGTTCTGTAGGCTACACAATCATGGGGAAGACTGCTGACTTGACAGTTGTCCAAAAGACGACCATTGACACCTTGCACAAGGAGGGCAAGACACAAAAGGTCATTGCTAAAGAGGCTGGCTGTTCACAGAGCTCTGTGTCCAAGCACATTAATAGAGAGGCAAAGGGAAGGAAAAGATGTGGTAGAAAAAAGTGTACAAGCAATAGGGATAACCACACCCTGGAGAGGATTGTGAAACAAAACCCATTCAAAAATGTGGGGGAGATTCACAAAGAGTGGACTGCAGCTGGAGTCAGTGCTTCAAGAACCACCACGCACAGACGTATGCAAGACATGGGTTTCAGCTGTCGCATTCCTTGTGTCAAGCCACTCTTGAACAAGAGACAGCGTCAGAAGCGTCTCGCCTGGGCTAAAGACAAAAAGGCTTCTGAGTGGTCCAAAGTTATGTTCTCTGATGAAAGTAAATTTTGCATTACCTTTGGAAATCAAGGTCCCAGAGTCTGGAGGAAGAGAGAAGAGGCACAGAATCCACATTGCTTGAGGTCCAGTGTAAAGTTTCCACAGTCAGTGATGGTTTGGAGTGCCATGTCATCTGCTGGTGTTGGTCCACTGTGTTTTCTGAGGTCCAAGGTCAACGCAGCCATCTACCAGGAAGTTTTTGAGCACTTCATGCTTCCTGCTGCTGACCAACTTTATGGAGATGCATATTTCATTTTCCAACAGGACTTGGCACCTGCACACAGTGCCAAAGCTACCAGTACCTGGTTTAAGGACCATGGTATCCCTGTTCTTAATTGGCCAGCAAACTCGCCTGACCTTAACCCCATAGAAAATCTATGGGGTATTGTGAAGAGGAAGATGCGATACGCCAGACCCAACAATTCAGAAGAGCTGAAGGCCACTATCAGAGCAACCTGGGCTCTCATAACACCTGAGCAGTGCCACAGACTGATGGACTCCATGCCACGCCGCATTGCTGCAGTAATCCAGGCAAAAGGAGCCCCAACTAAGTATTGAGTGCTGTACATGCTCATACTTTTCATGTTCATACTTTTCAATCCTTTTTTTGTATTGGTCTTAAGTAATATTCTAATTTTCTGAGATACTGAATTTGGTTTTCATTAGTTGTCAGTTATAATCATCAACATTAAAAGAAATAAACATTTGAAATATATCAGTCTGTGTGTATTGAATGAATATAATATACAAGTTTCACTTTTTGAATGGAATTACTGAAATAAATAAACTTTTTCATGATATTCTAATTTTATGACCAACACCAGTATATATATTTATGGCTTTGGAGAAGTCAATGGTCTAATGTGGAAGAGAAGTCACTAGGCACCTTTTATTTAGGAAGTTTTATAAAGCAGCTAATATCAGCTAAAACAATTGAGGAGGGTTGCATTGTTTACAGCAATAGAGAGAGTGATCAGTTTTTGTTTCCCTTTATGCTATGGAATAGCATCAATGTCCACTGCCGACGGGAAGTCTATGGTTATTTCAAGCAAGACAGTGCCATGCTTTGTTCTGCATGTAATACAACAGTGTGGCTTTTTAAAAACAGAAGTTGCATCTAAATAGCATACTTCCATACTGAACAGTACGCGAAAGCAGTATGCAAGAGTGGTTAGTATGTCTAGTATACATTAAACAGTACGTGAAAAGTACCCGGATGAATTACTGCCTGGGCAGCCATTTTTGAGTATGCAAACGATGCACACTTACGGTCCGATAATCTATCCCATAATTCAACTAGCGCTGCAAAGGCGTTCGTAGCAAAGAAAGAAGATTAAACATGTTATGATTAAGAATAACCCTGAATAACGTTATGAGTAGCTTTGTGGAGAATGACTAAACTAAATTTGTCTGATTTTAAAATTGTTATAACTGTGGCGATGTGATGTCATGCATCACGTGACGTTGGTAAGATGGCGGACGTAGTACGTACGAGTTTGCGTGCATACTACACATTTGCGTACTGAAAGTGCTTACTGCTTTACCAGCCATGCAGTTCACACTGCCCCGAATCTGGTACATACTGTTTAAGTATGCGATTTTGAGGCCACTCAGGTGGCTCAGTGGTAAAAACACACGCTGGAACCAGAGCTGGAATCTCAAATACATCGTATCAAATCTCAGCTCTGCCTGCCTGGTGCAATTATGACCTCTGCTGGCTGATTGATGGCGCCTGCACAGAGATGAGAAAAAAGTGCTGTCAGGGTGTGTCTCTCCGTACACAACGCTGGGCTGCACTGCACTTGTCAAAGTGTGGGTGAAAAGATGCATATGGCATGCTGCCCATGTGTCGGAGGGGGCATGGGTTGGCTTCATTCTCCTCAATCAGAGCAGGGATAGGCATTGGTGGAGAGGAAGCACGATGCAATGGGGCAATTGGACGTGCTAAAAGGGAGAAAAGGGGAGAAAATGCATAAAGAAAAGTAACAAAAAGTATGCGATTTTGGATGCAGTCAGTGTGTGTGTGATTGACTGGCCTGCCTGCAGTCCAGATCTGAGGAAGCAAGAATGGACAAAAATTCCACCTGCAGAACTGAAACAATTAGTGTCCTCAGTTCTCACAGTGGTAAACATGATTCTGTTCCATCTTTTTTAATATGTTGCAGGCACCAAGTTCTACATTAATTTTTTACTTTTCTGAGAATGGTGTTTATAGATTTATTCTGTAGATTATTGTTCTTATGTCACTCCAGGGAAAGCACCAATAACATTTTTCCTAAATTTTTACATGACTGAGAAACTAAGTATCAAAATGTTAAATTAAAATGCTGAGCTAGAAAAAAACGTATTAAAATTTAGGCAGGATTAGTTTTACAATATGAGCACCTGATTGACACGTTTATTTATCTTGGTTTGGTTCACAGGGTCACAGTCATGCTGGAACAGGAAAAGGCCTGCTTCAACTGTTGCCAACTCAAGCATATCATTTAATATAACTAAATGTATTGATTTATTTCAGGGGTGTATGCATGATCCTGGCTGTGTGTATCCCTCTTTTAAGAGTCTCAGAGTTCCACTTTTTAGCTTCAGGGCCTACTGTCAAGCAGTGAAAGGTAATCTGAGGTGATTTAATTAGCTAATTAACTAGCTTAATTAACTGATGCAACTGATGCAACTGATGACAAGTTGTAAAACCAGCGATGCAGCTTGAAATGAATTCAAACTATTTGTGGCCTGTTGTTACCATAATTTAGGACAAAAATAACCAGACGTCTTGAAAAATGTGCAAAAGTATTTTGTTTAGTGAGTTCATCTATATTAAATTAAAAACAATGAATGATATTTATTGTTTCATTAATTAACTACAGTTACAGCATTTAGCAGATGCTTTCATTGAAAGTGGCATACAATTATGACCAATACAAAGCAAGCAATTAAGTGTTGAGTGCTCAGGAGCCCAATGGGGGCAAACTGGCAGAAGTGGGGCTTTAACCAGCAGCCTTCTAACCACTAGTTAGTACCAACACGATGCTATTCCAAAAAAACAGTGTTACATCTCCTTTCCCTGTATAATTGTATGGGAACACCTAGTGTTATAATTGTAAAAGTTAAATGAACATACTGTATATTGTTGCTTGATTTTACACTGGGCGGCATGGTGGCTCGGTGGGTAGAACTGTTGCCTCACAGCAGGAAGGTCCTGGGTTCGATCCCCAGGCGGGGCGGTCCGGGTCCTTTCTGTGTGGAGTTTGCATGTTGTCCCCGTGTCTGCGTGGGCTTCCTCCCACAGTCCAAAAACATGCAGTCAGGTTAATTGGAGACACTGAATTGCCCTATAGGTGAATAGGTGTATGTGTGTGTCTGCCCTGCGATGGACTGGCGCCCCGTCCAGGGTGTTACTGTATGCCTTGCGCCCATTGAAAAGCTGGGATAGGCTCCAGCACTAACCCCCACGTGACCCTAATTGAATAAGTGGTCACCCAAAGAGACAGTCCAAATGTAGCTGAATATACTGATATATACATATACTTTTATACCATATACTTTTATACACCATCTGGCCAAAAGTATATGGACACTTGGTTATAACCTTGTTGAACATTAGATTTAAAATCCATGAGTACTGAAAAATTACTGTTTTATGTTTTTATTTGCATATTCTTACTCAGAATTGTCTTGAACTTGGGTTTATAAATGACACTGTCCATGGTCTCTCTGAGATTATCATGATGTAAAGAACACTTATATGTGGACTGTCACCCATGTGTCAGCAGTTTCTTATATATTTTAAACCTGTTTGTTGTTGTGTTTGCTTTCTTTCTCTTACGTCTGACTATTCAGACAGATTTTCTATCAGCGAAGGATGACTGGGTTTTCTTCTCAACCTTGGCAAGGAATCATTGTTTAAGGAACCCTTTAATTGGTGCATATATAAAAAATATAATTTTTTTATTCCACCCCCACACTGTAAGACTTACGTGAAAGGGAATGTTCAGAAATATACTTGCTATTTGACTTAGTTCTCTTGTAGGTGTTTTTGATGCATTACTATGTCTAACTGGTGCATGCTGTTAATCTTCAATGCATTCATGCCTTATTTTTTTACATCCTGTACAGATATTTCTTTACATTTTACAGTACAGTTTGCAGTTTATATCATACAAATATTACTTTATTACTGCATTGTTCTCACTTCACATTTAACTGATCATGTGGACACTGTTTTCAAGTGATATCCAGTCTGCATTTAAAACCACATTTTATCTCCTACATAGTGTGTAACTATGTAATACCAAGTGCACATATTAGACACACTGTTTACTACAGTAACATGCATTTTGGGACACAGCCAGTATATTTTAACTTGTATGAATCAGAATCAGGCTGACATAGTAATGCAGCTG
Organism: Trichomycterus rosablanca; assembly: GCF_030014385.1. Taxonomy (NCBI): domain Eukaryota; kingdom Metazoa; phylum Chordata; class Actinopteri; order Siluriformes; family Trichomycteridae; genus Trichomycterus; species Trichomycterus rosablanca. The sequence goes on from NC_085990.1 coordinate 18,124,525, forward strand.
GAAAAGTGGCAGTCTAGTTGGTAGAGCTTTGCGCTATCAACTAAAAGGTTGAGAGTTCGAATCCCAGCTTTGCCATGCAGCCCTTGAGCAAGGCCCTTAACCCTGTCTTCCAAACAAGCTGGGATATGCAAAGAAAGAATTTCATTATTCTGTACACCTGTATATGTATGTATGACAAATAAAGGAATTCTATTCTAAGTGAATTCTGCAGAGCAACATGTATCTGGGTTTTGCCAGTCCCTTCACAACCCTAACTACAGTAACATGCATTTTAGGACACAGCCACTTGTAACCCCATTAAATCCCATTGTAACTTTGAGCTCCTCTTTCAGAAGGCTGAGGGACCCCGGTAGTGGTAATTTGTTCTGTCATAGTAAAGACCCATTAAAAATTAACATGCAGGTTAAATAATCACAGACATAAAAACAGCACCAAATTATTTATTGTTAATTGCATAAAGCATTACATGTAGTAAATGCATCTAGATTGTTTATATATGCGTATGAGATACAAGACTGGCACTGTCAAGCACATTTATACAAGCTTCAATTGCTTCCATAAAGATGGGATGAAACAGGATATTGATCGCATCTAGGAGCCGCTTCATTTGCTTCCCTTGCTTCCCTTGCATCCCTTGTCCTTGCCATGCTTCTTCTTGAAGTAGCTCTGGGCAAGATGGGCCACACACTGAGAGAACTCCTTGAAGTTCACCTGGCCATCATGGTTCTTGTCTATTTTGTCCAGAGATTCACTGACATCCTCTTGGTCCATTTTACCCTGAGAATAAAACATAAAGAGTAGAAAGAATGGAAAGAAATGATGGTCAGACTAATTATATTGCTCTTTAAATGCCATTTAGCCATTCAAGTCTATGGGCACTTGGAAATGTCCTTGTTAGACCTTTTATTCCAAACCTTGAGCTATTTGAGGGTTTTTGCAAGATTTCACAAGTGTCTGCAGAAATTTGGGCATGGATGTTGGGAAGCAATCAGTGTGCTAATTCATCCTGAAGGCTTTGGGATCAGGAGTTATTAAAACTTGTCAAATCATGTCTTTATGGTCCTTGATCTTTGCACAAAAGCACACTCATGCTAGAACTGGAAAGGCCTTTGCCAAGCATATTATTTATTCATTTTTAATTGATTTTATTCATCTGTTAGCAATGGGTGTGGCTGAAAGACCTGGACCCAAGAAGGGTCTCAACATAAGTTTGGCTCACTCACTTCACTCACTCACTTTTTTATCCGCTTATCCAATTAGGGTCCTGGGGAGATGGGCGATGGCAGCCTATCCCAGCTTTTTTTCAATGGGCGCAAGGCACACAGTAACACCCTGGACGGGGCGCCAGTCCGTCGCAGGGCAGACACACATACACAAACACACACACACACCCATTCACCTATAGGACAATTCATTGTCTCCAATTAACCTGACTGCATGTTTCTGGACTGTGGAAGGAAACCCACTCAGACACGGGGAGAACATGCAAACTCTGCACAGAAAGGACCCGGACCGCCCCACCTGGGGATCAAACCCAGGACCTTCTTGCTGTGAGGTAACAGTGCTACCCACCGAAGCCACCATCCCACCCATAAGTTTGGCTATATAGTATATTTTAACTTCTGCATTCCAAACCACATTTTATTTCCTACATAGTGTATAAGCATGCCATATTGTTTACTACAGTAACATGCATTTTGGAACACAGCCGCTTTGGTTGCCATTGTAACTTTGTTTCCTGAATGCGGAGCTCAGTCATGCTGGGACAGGAAAGGCCTTCGCCAAGCGTATGATTAATTTTCTATATTGATTTTATTCATCTGTTAGCAGTGGGTGTGGCTGAACGATCTGAATTTAGAAATAAAGAGGGGTCTTATCATATATTTGGCTATAAATTATTATTGTACTGCTGCATTACAAACCACATTTTATTTCCTACATAGTGTGTCATACTTTTTACTACAGTAACATGCATTTTGGGACACAGCCGCTTTGGATGTCATTGTAACTTTGAGCTCCGCATTCAGGAAACCAAGTACAGTCATGCTGGAACAGGAAAGGCCTTCACCAAGCGTATGATTAATTTTCTATATTGATTTTATTTATCCGTTAGCAATGGGTGTGGCAGAAAGACCTGGCCTCAAAAATTAGGAGGGGTTTCACTATACGTTTGGCATGGGGATGCAGCTGGGAAAGTGGTAGCCTAGTTGGTAGAGCTTTGGGCTATCAACTAAAAGGTTGAGAGTTTGAATCCCAGCTCTGACCTGCAGCCCTTGAGCAAGGCCCTTAACCCTGTCTGCTCCAGGGGCACCGTACGATCGCTGACCCTGTGCTCTGACCCCAGCTTCCAAACAAGCTGTAGACTTTATATGTATACCTGCATATGACAAATAAAGGCATTCTATTCTAAGTAAATTCTGCAGAGCAACTTGTATCTGGGTGTTGCCAGTCCCTTTACAACCCTAACCTGAAGCGGTTAGTGAAAATGACATGCAACATTTACTTACATTTGCAAAAAGTGTGTAATTATGGAAATGTTTAAATTTCTGTAGTGACGGCTTGTTGCTTTTTTTGCATGGAAATGTTCATGCAAATCCTGCACGGGGAAATGTTGGCATGCAGAGTTGAGGCTTGCTCAACAAGGGTGTGGTTGTCTATATTTACATTTTACATTTTCAGTATTTAGCAGACGCTTTTTATCCAAAGCGACTTACACAATGAGCAGAACACGATGAGCAATTGAAACTTGGTGGTGGCGGGGCTTGAACCGGCAACCTTCTGTTTACTAGTCCAGTACCTTAACCACTGAGCTATCACTGGCCCTATATATCCCTATATATGGCCCTATGTCTATATATGACACATCACACCCAGAGAAGACAAAAATATCGTGTTGAAAGAGTGTGGTATGATGGGGATGTGAGTCATGTGGGGAAATCCCTTACTGCAGGGTTGCTACAACAACAATGTGCAGTATTATTCGATACAGGCTTTTAATTTAAGAGTATTAAACCTGACCAGAGGCTTGGTGGATATCCCATTTCAAAACCGTGGGGTGCCCCCACCTTTGCAGCTAGAACAGCCTCCACTCATCTGTGAAGGCAGTTATATGGGGATATTAAGGCTGTCTATGCCTGTCTGTACATATACATATTTTTGATTCACTTACTTTCTTAACCGCTTATCCAATTAGGGTCGCGAGGGGGTGCTGGAGCCTATCCCAGCTGTTCAATGGGCGCAAGGCACACAGTAACACCCTGGATGGGGCGCCAGTCCATCGCAGGGCAGACACACATACACACACCCATTTACCTATAGGGCAATTCAGTGTCTCCAATTAACCTGACTACATGTTTTTGGACTGTAGGAAGAAAACTGAGCTCCCGGAGGAAACCCATGCAGACACAGGGAGAACATGCAAACTCTGCACAGACCCGGAACGTCCCGCCTGGGGATCAAACCCAGGGCCTTATTTTTGATTCATTTTTTACATGTTAGCAGAGAATTTAGTTCAAATCCCTGTCCTCAATAACTAGGAGAAGCATCTGCATCTTTTGAGCATGTAGTGTTGTTTGCAATGGTGTATTCTTTTTCCTCACCTGGAACTCAGGGCTGCTCAGTTGAGCCTTAATCAGAGCACTCAGCTCAGCATTGCTCAGATTCTTCTTGTTGTCATCAGTACCAGCGTACTCCACAAACACCTCCTCAATAGCGATGATGGCCTTCTCCAGCTTCGACATGGCTACAACAGAGACAGACAGACATGTGTCGTTCTGCTAAGTAGTCTTTTTTCTCTGTTCTGTCCCATTTTCTTAAATGGAAATCCAGTTGTTTTTATATAGTGATATTCATGATAAAAAAAAACTGTCCTGGACACTTTTAATTCCTTTGTATACATAATTGTCCCTTCAATCTTGTTGCCTACCTATTGTTTCTGTTTTATGAACTTTGTTTTGAGTGCAGTCAAGCAAGCCGTATTTATCTAAGCACAGAAGTCAATAATAATGATAAAAAAGAATTATGATGGCATGCTACGAAGTTAAAGCACATTATAGGACTTTCCATGACACTAAATTACTGATATTCAGAAAACATACAATAAACAAATACTTCCAATCATTCAGTCACAAAAACAGATCACTTGCAGAAATCCTTAAAATTCTGTCAGTGTCATCAAAGCGGATTGATTTTTCTAAATTGCCGAAAGGTTCAAGAGAATGAATGTATAAAAATGTGTTTTCCTGACCAGGATGAAGGGCATAATGAAAATAATTTTAAAAAGGACTTACTTATTTACTTATGCCTATGACATTCTTAGAGCAACCAATTCCTGCCTTTTTAATTTAATTTCACTCTGTTATTCAGTGGTGCTGGACCCCCACAACCCTGACCATAATGAAAAGTAATTTTAAAAAGCACTTATTAATTTATTTATGTATATGACATTTTTAGAGCTACCAATTTGGAAAACACTTTACAGACAGTGACCAGAAGTGAGGATCGAACCCAGATTTTTAGGACCCAGCGTTATAGTGCAACACCCACTACTATGATGGCACTACTGATATTATTATCCAATATATTGCAATGCACTCCTGAACTAAAGCTCTGTTTTACTAAATACTATTAAACACACACAAAAAGGAGTTAATGGACTACAAATTGTGCAAAAGAACTACAATAACCACGATACCCCTACCCTAAACCACATTAATCATTCTGAGCAACTCAAAAGCAGATGTGGTCAGCACGGTGGCTCAGTGGATAGCACTGTCGCCTCACAGCAAGAAGGTCCTGGGTTCGATCCTCTGTGTGGAGTTTGCATGTTCTCCCTGTGTCTGCGTGGGTTTCCTTCGGAAGCTCCGGTTTCCTCCCACAGTTCAAAGACATGCAAGTGAGGTGAATTGGAGATGCTAAATTGTCCATGACTGTGTTTGATATTAAACTTGAACTAATTATCCTTGTGTAATGAGTAACTACTGTTTCTGTTATGAATGTAACCAAAGTGTAAAACATGACATTAAAATCTTAATAAACAAACAAACAAAAACAAGTTAATGGACTACAAATTGTGCAAAAGAACTACAATAACCATGATACCCCTACCCTAAACCACATGAATCATTCTGAGCAACTCAAAAGCAAATGTCCTGTGTTCGATCCCCAGGTAGGTGGTCCTGGTCCTTTGTGTGTGGAGTTTGCATGTTCCTCCCCGTGTCTGAGTGGGTTTCCCCCGGGAGCTCCGGTTTCCTCCCACAGTCCAAAGACATGCAAGTGAGGTGAATTGGAAACTTGTGAACTAATTAATCTTGTGTAATGAATGAATGAATAACTACTGTTTCTGTCATGAATGTAACCAAAGTGTGTAAAACATTATGTTAAAATGCTAATAAATAAAGAAACGAATATAAAAGCATTCAAGTAAATAAGTAAATGTTTTACTTCATTTACCTCAGCACAAATACTGCAGTTGCAAAATAAAAAAGTAACATAAATAATGACTCCCCTACTAAGCAAATGATTTGCATCTTGATTCAATTAACTTTTGTTTGTTCCTAATCTCCATCCAACCCACCGCATACCTCAGATAATTATGCTTACCTGAGTCTGTGCAGAGTCCGCAGTGATCTCAGATCAAGGGTTGCTGGTGTGCAGAGGATTTAAATATCTCCCCTGGGTTACGCCACAAGCTATGATTCATACGTACACAAAGCGTCTTTTACCAACACCCAAACTTGCTTCCTGCAGAAAAAAAACACACAAAAGCGATGTCATCTGTGCAAAAAATGTTGACTCAGATTTACCCCTTGTGTTCAGTCTGGAGTCCCTGAGAACCTCATAAAGCTCATAAAATATCCTTACCTCTATGTTTAAACACCCTCTTATATATAAATACTTCTGTTTGGGTTTGAGGGTACAGCTGACTCTCTTACACACACACACACACACACACAACCTCCCACCAGTCTCTCTTTCCGGTTTGATCTCAATGAAATTTTATTTTACCCACAAAACACTGGGGTCTCTGGGACCCCAAAAACAAGACAGTAAAGTCAATGTCAACAGGTTCTTTAATGTGACTGTAAGAATATAATAAAGACGGACGTCTCAGCTAACAAAGTCTGGGCTGGAAACATGCACAGGATGGGTTAATGCCATGGAGACGTCGCATTCCAGCTTCAAAACAAATTCTGACTCACTGAGCTTTTTGATTCCACCCCTTTCCTCCGTTCCTCCTCTTTATGATCTGCCTAACATTCCGGTACTTTTCCATGTTTTTTTTCTAGAAGACTCTTCTAATTATATAGCACTAGTTAAATAAATACAACCCCAAATCAGAAACACAGAGTTTCTTACATTTACTTTGACTTAAATTTTATTACAGACAGGATGAACCTGAGATATTTCATGTTTTTTTCTGCTCAACTTAATTTCATTTATTAATAAACATCCATTCCTGCATTTCAGGCCTACAACACATTCCAAACAAAGTTGGGACAGTAAAGCATTTACCACTTTGTAATGTTGACATTCCTTTTCACCACACTTAAAAGACGTTTTGGCATCGAGGAGACCAAGTGATTTAGTGTTTCAGCTTTTATTTTGTCTCATTCTTCCTGCAAAGAATGCACATTCTCTATTGGGGACAGGTCAGGATTGCAGGCAGGCCAGTCCAGTACCTGTATCCTCTTATTCCGCAGCCATGCCTTTGTAATGTGTGCAGCATGTCATCACAGAAGTGTAAATGACCTTTGCCAAGGGCACTGACACAGCCCCATACCATAACAGACCCTGGCTTTTGGACTTGTTGCTGATAACAGTCTGGATGATTCTTTTTGTCTTTGGTTCACAGCACACAGCGTCCATTTTTTCCAAAAATACACGTTTCCACGATGTGATGGTCCATCCTAGATGCCTCTGAGCCCATAGGACTCGACGCCACTTCTGGACATGGTTAACATAAGGCTTCTTATGTAAAGTAAAGGTAAAGTAAAGGTAAAGTAAAGTGGCATTTCTGCATGTAACTTTGTATTGTAGTGCTTGACAAAGGTTCACCAAAGTAATCCCTCACCCATGTGGTTATATCAGCTATTGTTGAGTGGCGGTTCTTGATTTTGTCTGAGGGATCGAAGATCACGGGCGTTAAGCTTGCGCCCTTAGCCTTTATGCAATGAAATTCCTCCCGATTCCTTGAATCGTTTTATGATTTTATGCACTGTAGAGGGAGAAATATGCAAATCCCTTCCAATCTTTCTTTGATTTACATTGTTTTTAAACAGTTCAATATTTTTCTCATGCATTTGTTGACAAACTGGAGATCCTCTGATCATCTTTGCTAATCAAAGACTCAGCCTTTCCTGGATGCTGCTGTTGTACCAAACCATGATTACAATCACCTGTTGACATCACCTGTTTGGAATTACATCAGTATTTAGTTTTTTCACCTCATTACTTGCTCTAATCTGCCCCAGTCCCAACTTCTTTTGGAATGTGTTGCAGGCCTAAAATGCAGGAATGGAGGTATATTAACAAATGAAATAAAATTGAGCAGATAAAACATGAAATATCTTGGGTTTAAACTGTCTGCAATCAAATAAAAGTCAAAGAAATGTAAGGAACACTGCATTTTTATTTTATTTGCATACTGTCCCAACTACACCCAGTCACACCACTCATGGACAGGTGACGTTAAGCGCTTCTCAAAACATTTTCCAATAAACAGTGCAATTATATTTTTAATAACAGCAAAGCATGCAGTAATTATGCAGCAAAGCATAATAGCTTTTGGTAAATGGTTGATTACACAACCAAGGGTGCAATTACTTTTAACAAAGGTGATATTCCTGTTTGATGACTTTGTTCCTTGAATAAATAAAATAAAAAGTTATTTTAATACTAGTGTATTAAAATAAAGAGCGTGACATATGTACACTATATGGCCAAATGTACGTGGACACCCTTTGTGGCTATAACAGTTTACATATTCTGGAAATGCTTTCCACCAGATTAAGGAATGTATCTGTAGAAATCTGTGTTCTCGTTAATGTTCCAATAGACTTAGGTTCAGGACTTTTTGCCCGCCACCAGATTTCCTTCACACCAAAGTAGTCAAACTATGTCATTTCGGGACTAGCAATGTCCAAATGTGCAGAGTCATACTGTGGAAAAAAGTTGCAAGCATATACATAAAAGCTAATGGGTAGCACTGTCGCCTCACAGCTAGAAGGTCCTGGGTTTGATTCCCAGGTGGAGCAGTCTGGGTCCTTTCTGTGTGGAGTTTGCATGTTCTCCCCGTGTCTGTGTGGGTTTCCTCTGGGGGCTCTAGTTTCCTCCTACAGTCCAAAGACATGCAAGTGAGGTAAATTGGAGATACAAAATTGTCCCAACATTAAATTTTAAGCATTAAGCAAACGCTTTTATCCAAAGCGACTTTGGGTTAAGTGCCTTGCTCAGGGGCCCAACAGTGGCAATTTGGCAGTGGTGGGGCTTGAACCGGAAACCTTCTGATTACTAGTCCAGTACCTTAACCACTGAGCTATCACTGCTATCACCTAAGATGTTTGTGTGTATGCCTGCCCTACGATGGACTGGTGCCCTGTCCAGGGTGTTATTGTGTGCCTTGCGCCCATTAAGAGCTGGGATAGGCTCCAGCACCCCCGCGATCCTGATTAGGATAAGCAGCTCAGAAAGTGAGTAAGTGAGTGTTACCAGTGGGGTGGATAAATGATCTGAATGTAATATTTAAGAGAGTTGTTTTAATTTTTTGGCATTGTATGTATTGCTTTAGAATTATAGCACCATTTTAGTGGTCAGTAGGGAAGCTGAGCGTGATTTTAATAAACAAAATCTCTCCACTTGGGCCGACTGAGCACAAAGACTTCTTGTCAGCATGTGATTTTTCCTCATCTCTGACGTCTGTCTTTGGAGCCATTAGCAACAAAAATAAAGGATAAATAATTTTAAGACCAAACAGAACACAATGCAAAACCAAATGACGCAATTCAGCTTGTCATATTACGTATTTACAAAAAAAATAGTCCAGAATGATACTCACATGTGTAGAAAAGAAAAAAAGATCAACATGAATCCTAAGTAAACAGTGCAGTTAACAAACCTTCCAGTTACAGATTTTAATGAACAGTTAATGTATTAAAATAATATAATGGAAGCAAACTCAGATATTTACTCAGGTAGCAAGCTGTCGCTGGGCCAACATTGACACTTTGCTAAAGGCTGTGAAAATAAATATTTTGCATACTGTATATGTCACGTTTCACATCACCAAACTACTTTTTTTCTTAAAGAAAGATAACTTAAGTAAATGATGATTCAATTTATTTAAAGGAAAATTGCCTATCTATCTGGTCCTATGTGAAATCAGGTATACTCCATGGGTCTGTCTGAAAACCTAGTGAGTTGCCTTGTTGCCTACTGCCTACCTAGGCAGCTGCCTAAGTAAAGATGAATAATGTTATTTAGATGCACTACTTAGACAGCAGTTACGATGAGTTTTTGCTTACTAAGCTAACACAGTTAACCTCAGGCCATTCAAACCAAAAGGCTAAAGCAAGCATGCCAGCTAACATGTCCCTCCGTGTACCGAAAACTGTTAAATTGTCACTGACAAGCCCAAATTTGACAATAAATAACACTTGTACACCTTTATACATATTAAAAATGAATAAGAATTTATTTACAATTAAAAAGAACGTTTGTTGCTCCACATTCGTTCATTATACAGTGGTACGTTGTAACTCGACGTCCCCTAAAAAATCTTTGAAGCTCGACAACCCGTCATCGAAAAATTTGTACCCTTAAACTTGATGTTTCCCTTAAACTCAACGTGTGTGCGACTGCCGCTTTGTTCAGCGCTTGGCTTGAGCTGTGTGGTAAAACGTCATCAAAGTGTGAAAATGAGACAAATCTGCATTTGTGTGGAATAACAAATAACAAATTCACTCTGAAAGAGTCTACATGTATCTGTGTTTAGCTGGATTTAGCTGTTTTACTTTTAAACTTGTTTTTATAGATCTGGCTGCTGAGAAACGCTGAGAATCAGCTTTTCCGAGAGTCTAAAACGCTTATAGTTAAAAAATAAAAAGGATAACGTGACTCCCTCTCTTAATTATTACTGCTTATAAGTTCTCTCCACTAAGGAAATTCCTCACTCGTTGTTTGGCACACTCCATAGGAAATAACGACACAGCCAGGGCAAAAGCAGTTGTGCTGCTTCTCATGTGAATGCATTTTTACTGAACAGAATACGGTATTCCAAGATCAAGCATCACCACGATTAAGAAGTGTAAGGAAACAATAAAGAAGTAAAGGTAAAGTGCAGGTTTTATTGTATTTAACTGTTTTTCAATTAGTATTTCAGTGTTTTTATATTATATTTGTGTTATTTTCAGTGTATAAGTGTAAAAAACAACCTCATTATTTCACATAAGTCTAAAATATATGCAGTTCCACGAGACAATGGAACGCATTAACAGGTTTCCCATTCATCTTTATTATATATCCAAGGTACCACTGTATTTGTAATTTTGTGAGAGTTGTGGCGCACTGAATGCTGGGATTGCCTTCACCACTAAGGAAGCAGTGGATGCTCCCTCGTTATTCAGTCAAATTATTGCTTAGAATTAAGGCACCTCGGTAGGCAGCATTTTAAGTTTAAAAGTTTAAGTTTTAAGTCTTCTTCTCAGGAGCTCACTAGGTTTTCAAACAGACCCTATGTAATATATATAAGCTTCAAAGCTTGCTATCGGCCAGCTGGGCATCCAAACATGATTGGCTATGTCTGAGGGGGAGGGAGGACTGGCCAAAGTCCTGCAATGCACGTGTGCAGTGTTTCAGTACAATGAAATTGGTTTTCCACATATCCCAGCTTGTTTGGAAGAGCGCAGGGTCAGCCATTGTACGACGCCCCTAGAGCAGACAGGGTTAAGGGCCTTGCTCAAGGACCCAACAGTGGCTGATTAGCAGAATCTGGATTTAAACCAGCAATCTTCCGACTGATGGCCCATAGGGGGTCACACTATCTCCTATGTGTTTCTCCACCACTTCGACCACATAGCAGGAGTCTCTCATGCAGTGGCAATATTCTATTCAACTTTCTGTTCCTCAGACACAAAGCAGGAGCTTAAACCTCCTGAACTGATCCGCCCCCTCATCTCCCATATACATAGCTAGCCGTTATTTTTTTTTTAATATGCACGGTTACGCAATGCTGAGTGAAACAATCGCTTCAGGTATTATGAAACCAGCTTAGTGCAGACAGTGGAAAAAGCAGTGACTGTGTGTTTTTCCTATTTATTTTTCAGTCTTGAATAACAATATCTGAAAAATTAAAGGTTGCACATAGACATTGCTTATTTCTGATCTTTTTTAGTTACACATATTTTAAAAATCAATTCATTATGTTTTTAAAAGAATTAATGATAAAATAAAAAATATATGAATATGTGAATATATTATCTTGCACTATGTGTGCATTCATTCATTCAGTTGTCTGTTTTACCACCGCTTTATTCTATTAAGGGTCGCGGTGGGTCCAGTTCACTGGGCACAAAACAGGAAACACCCTGGACAGGTTGCCAGGCCATCACAGGACAAACACACATACAAACTATGGGAGGAAACCGGAGCACCCGGAGAAAACCCACGCAGACACAGCGAGAACATGCACGTAGCGTCACCCATACTACGTACATGTACATATTAAATGTAAATTACATGGTCAGACTCTTAGGATTATGATTTTGCAACTCATCACACTCTAAACCTAATGAACACAATTTTAATACAATTTTAAAAACTGTATGTATTTGCATGATTGTATATTATACTTTTTAGATGAGTCACTAAATTGGTAAAATAATTTAAACACCTCAAATTACCAGTTTGTAATTAAAAACAGCAGCTCTGAATTGTCTACAGTAAGTAATGATTAGCTTTTTCAGCATTGTGGAGGGTTGTCTTGAAGGATATGAGAGTTCTAATGGACTGGCAATTTTAAAACCCCTCATAAATTACAAGCCCCTTTACTGTTTTATCAACTAGTCAGTATATTTTGGCTTTATCTTTAAGATCATTTGAATATGTCAATGTCAGCAAAGTTTCTGACACTGGCAATTTCATTCATTTATACACTAATTCATTTATTCATTGTCTGTTTTACCACAACTTTATCCTGGTCTGGGTTGCAGTGGGTCTGATTCACTGGGTGAAAGGCAGGAAACTCCCCCAGACAGGTTGCCAGTCCATCACAGGGCAAACACACGCTCACATTAGCACACTCACTCATACCTAGGGGGAATTTAGTATCTCCAATTAACCTGACTGCATGTCTTTGGACTGTGGGAGGAAACTAAAACACCCGGATGAAACCCACACAGAAATGTGGAGAACATGCAAACTCCACACAGAAAGAACCGCTCTCTGGGTAAGGTCATAGCATCCCATGGCCTCTCCTACCTCTCCTACCACTCCTATGCAGATGATACTCAGCTCATTCTGTCATTTTCTCCTTCAGACACACAAGTCTCAGCTCGCATCTCAGCATGTTTGCAAGATATCTCACAATGGATGTTAGCTCATCATCTAAAACTCAATCCCAGCAAGACAGAGCTGTCATCTCTCTTGATGACTCCCAGATCAGACCATATAATAATGTAAGAAGCCTTGGTGTCATCCTGGATAACCAGCTGACCTTCTCTCCTCATGTAGCCAACATGACAAGATCGTGCCAGTTCTTCCTCTGCAACATCAGGAAGATCCGGCCATTTCTCTCCATGGAAGCCATTCAGATTCTTGTGCAGTCACTTGTAATCTCATGGTTGGACTACTGCAACTCCCTGCTGGCAGGTGCTCCCATGTCCACCATTAAACCCTTGCAGCTCATTCAAAATGCAGCTGCCCGTCTGGTTTTTTACCAACCTGAACACTGCCACATCACCCCACTGCTGCATTCTCTTCACTGGCTTCCTGTAGCTGCACACATTCAGTTTAAAACACTGATGCTCGCCTGCAAAGCCAAAAATGGACCAGCTACAAACTACCTTTGTGGTCTAATAAAACCTCGCTCTGTACCACGCAACCTCCGAGCCACTAGTCTCGCCCGGCTTGATCCTCCACCCAGGACTCGAGGAAGACAAGCATCAAGGCTTGTACTGGCACCCAAGTGGTGGAACGAACTTCCTCTGTCTGTCCGAACTTCTGAGTCTCTTGCTGTCTTTAAAAAACGATTAAAAACCCACCTCTTTATTACGCACTTAAGCTGACTTGTACTTACTTACTAACACTCACTAATACTCATTCATTTCTTGCAAAAAAAATAAATAAAACAGTTCTAACAGGTTTCAGCAGATTTGTGTTCTTGGACTGTTGTTTACTTTTACTAGAGTAAGGTAATGTTCACTATGGAAGCACTTCTGTACGTCGCTCTGGATAAGAGCGTCTGCTAAATGCTGAAAATGTAAAGAACCCAGATCTTTCCACCTGTGAATCAAACCCAGGACCATCTTTCTGGCAATTTCAAAACTCCGTAATAGGCTTAGGCTTTATGTTTTGGATAATTTGAATAAGTCAAAGTTAGCAGTTCTTGGAATTTTACACCCAAATGTTCTTTCTTTGAACATGACAAGCTAAACTATTGCCAAAGTTTTACTTGTGTTTTATTCAACCTTTGGAGGACATAACCTCTGTTATGTCGAAATAATCATGTGTACATTTTTAATGTGTGTGCGCACATAGGATAAAGCGGTGGTAAAACAAACAATGAATAAATGCATGAATAAACATTTTAAATGCACTCTGCTTCTATGTCAATCTCTGTTCTTTCTTTTTAGCAATTGTGTTTTGCGTAGCAATTATTGCTTACTGTTTTTTTGTGTTACTGTGCGACTACTGGATTTTTCCCAACCTGCCTTATCATTAGTTTGAGACCACATTGTAAAACTTCATGTTGTGCATATGTTTAATGAAGTTTCTAGGTGGATTATCAAAACAGTTTTAGCATTTTTAATATGGCTCTGTAGCTTTTTCTAATTCAAATGTTGTTTTTGAATTACGTCCCAATATTTTAACATGAATACCTGCTAATCCAAACTGAAATGTTAACAAATATATCAAGTTAAACCAAGTTAAGAGTTGTTTTGTTTTTCATTACTACACACCCATAAGCAGTTAAGCAAACACAAAGACATTTAACACGGCAGGTCAGGTCTAGATGAATTGCATTGAGTAGGTGGAATGTTTGGGATGAAAAAGCTTTTAAAAGCATTGTTTAAAAATTAAAACAGAGCAGATTCTAAGTCAATGGTAATTTAAATCTCACTAAACTGTAGATACTGACACCCATCTTCCAGCAGATTCATTACAAACCTGTTTTTCTTCTGGGGGTTTTTGGATCACACCTAACAATCTGGGTGAATTTTACTCCAAGCATGGAGTGAGGACACATATTTGCTTTAACTGTAACAACTGCTCCATGGACTTTAATGGCTAAAGTCACACAAGTCTTAAGCCTAAGTAAATTACAGTGGTACCTTAAAACTCAAAATCTTTGAAACTCAGTGGCCTTCGTTGAGAAATATGTACCCTTAAACTTAACGTTTCCTTTAAACTTAACGTGTTCAGTTTGTTTTAAAAAAATGTATTTATTTAATTAAAAATTAACAATGGACAGTTGATTTGTTCACCACTCGGCTTGAGCGGTGCGGTAAAACATCATCAAAGTGTGCATATGAGATGAAACTGCATTTGTGTGGAATAACCGTCAGATTCACTCTGAAAGCTCCACATGTATCTGTGTTTATCTGGATTTTCCTCACTGTTTCACTTTTAAACTTGTGTTACAGCTCGGTGTTCTGAGAAATTGTAAGAATCAGCTTTTTATTTTAGTGTTTTTATACTACATTTTCAGTGTATAAGTGTCAAAAAACAACCCCATTATTTTACATAAGTCTAAAATATAAAGTCCATGGACCGCATTAACAGGTTTCCTATACATCCTTATGGAAAAAAAATACTTTGAAAGTCAACGCCAGCCCCAGAACCAATTGACGTTGAGTTTCAAGGTACCACTGTATTATTATTATCATTTTTTTTTTTTAATGCATTTTCTCCCCATTTTCCTCCCGATTTAGCACACTCAATTTTGTCTTCCGCTGCTGAGAGATACCAGATTGCAACCAAGGAGAGCATGTCACTGTACACACCTCTTGTGTACATGTACAGCTCTCCTCTTCTCGCCCCTGCATTCTGCACAGGCGTCTCTTCCGCCAATCACAGTCCTTACACAGCGTATGAAGACCCGCCCACCCACACACAGTCCGGCCCCCACCCTGCAGATACGGTGGCCAATTAGTATCTGCTGCAGGCACTGCCAATTATGCCCACCAGATGGTGCCCAGCCTACCGGTGGCAACACTGAGTTTCGAATCGAGGAGTTCAGAAACTCTGTGCTGGTGGGCTAGCGGAATATCCCACTATGCCACCTGGGTGCCACCACTGTATTATTATTAACAAAATACGTATTATGCGAGGGTATCAAAAACTTAATGACATTTCAAACCACTAAATAAATGATGTAAGCTAATGAAGGTATATTTGTGACCCAGCACATTTCCTAGAAAACGTACTTAAAACATAAGCAAGAATGCTTTTTTTCCACTACAACTCAAACAACACAAAACAAAAAAGCCCTTCTTTCTTTAATAATTAATCATTTTCTAAGGTTCCTTTAGACTCAATATTATTCTGCAATCATAGGCCCTTTCAAACATATTTACTTCTATTACCAAAGCAAGAAAACCTACCCTCAAATGTGGGGCCAAAATTGTAGAGAATGTTAATTGTTGTATGGTTAACAGCAAGGTTTCACAGACACAGAGTGTGTGTGCTTTACTGGCCTGCCTGCAGTCCAGATGTGTCTCCTTTTAAAATATGTAAAGTATCATGAATAACAGAATCAGAACCACAGGAGCTGAAGTCTCATATCAAACATGAATAAGCAAAAATTGTACTTGCAAAACTGTAAAAATTCAGATCCTCAGTACCCACATGATTAAAAAGCATAAAAGATGTGTTTATAATTACAACCCCAAAATCAGAAAAAGTTGGGATAGTATGGAAAATGCAAATAAAATAAAAATGCAGTGTTCCTTACATTTACTTTGACTTTTATTGATTGCAGACAGTTTGAACCCAAGATATTTCTTGTTTTATCTGTTCAACTTTATTTCATTTGTTAATATACCTCCATTCCTGCATTTCAGGTCTGCAACACATTCCAAAAAAGTTGGGACAAGGGCAGTTTAGGACTAGTAATGAGGGGAAAAAACTAAATAATGATGTGATTCCAAACAGGTGATTGTAATCATGGTTTGGTACAAAAGCAGCATCCAGGTAAGGCTGAGTCGTTGATGAGCAAAGATAATCAGAGGATCTCCAGTTTGTCAACAAATGTGTGAGAAAATTTTTTAAATGATTCTCAAAGAAAGATTGGAAGGGATTTGCATATTTCTCCCTCTATAGTGCATAATATCATTAAACAATTCAAGGAATCTGGAGGAATTTCAAGGCAAGAGCTCAAGCCTAAGCTGAACAGCCATGATCTCAGATCCCTCAGATGGCACTGCATCAAGAACTGTCCTTCACCAGAAGCTGATATAACTACATGGGCAAGGGATTACTTGCAGTAAAATACAGAGTTACATTTACAAATGCCACTTAAAACTTGACTGTGCAAAACAGAAGCCTTATGTTAACCATGTCCAGAATTGGCATCAGGTTCTCTTACTAAAACCTTAGTAATTTTTTTGGACAGTTAAATATATGTGTCAGTCATTCAGCCACAGAATAGAACAGTTACTGGAAATCTATGAAATGCCACGACATACAGGTACATGTCTCCCAGAAGTGTATATTTAACTTTAACCTTTAAAGTTATGCATTATGTAATAGTGAAATTAGGAGTGACCTCCCAATACTTTTAACCACTGTACTGTAACAAGCTACAGTAACTTAATACAGGTTTGTCTACATTTCTTTTTGTTTTTAATTGCTACACACCCATAAGTAGGTGGGGAAACACAAAGACATTTAAAACGGCCGGTGAGTGAAAAGTTTAGGTGTGCCTTTAAAAAAGCTTTTTAGGGCTGTTTAGTTTTAGGTTTTTTTGTTCTGGATTTGTGGTGATTGATTTTAATGATTAATAATTACATAAGGTTCCTTTAGATTTTTGCAATAAAAGACCCATTTAACAGTCTTTTTTCTGTAACAAAAGCCAGAAAATGTTCTGTCCTCCAAATGTAGGGCCCAAATTTTGCATACAACAATGAGCTCTTAGTAGATATTAGTAGGTAATGTTAGCTATTCTTTGACTGAACATTTAAAGAAATCATTTAGTCGTGCCTTTATTTGTTCAACTTATAATAACTTTATTAACTGCTTCAGGTCAGGTCATGGAAAGAAGCCTATTTACCAAACATTGGGCACAAGGCAGAAACACACACCTAACAGACTGCAATTCATATCAAGACAACACACACGTACATTCATTTAAATGTAGAGGCAAATAAGAGTCGCCAGTCCATGTTCAGCAATTTTGGAGGGTTGAAGGAAACTAAAGTATCCAGAGAAAACCCACATAGACATTTCTTTGCTGTGAGACAGTGACATGGGCCACACGGACAGTAACAAATAATATGTGCAAATTTGTAGATATAGGAGACATGTCATCATGGTCTTCAGGAAATACCGGGAGATTCCTCCCAGTCTAGTCGTATCCAATTACCTGATTGCATTACGCTTCATCTCTACTGATGCTGATCTCCACTGCTGTTTGAGCAAAGCGAGACTGACACACTCCCCCTCCGACACATGTGCAGTAGCCGACTGCATCTTTTCACCTGCACAAGGCGAGTTCATATGCGGATCAGCTTTGTGTACGGATAGCCACACCCTGATTATTCGTCAACTCTGTGCAGGCGCCATCAACCAGCCAGCAGAGGTCGTAATTGCATCAGTTATGAGGTCCCAATCCGGCTCCCACCCTGTATGAACAACAGCCAGTCGTTGTTCATGTAGGCGCCCAGCCCAGCTGGATGGCAGAGCTAGGTTTCGAACCATCGAGTTTGAAATGTCAGCTCTGGTGTGCACCACAAATACAGTAAATATATGGACAAAAATTC
Organism: Trichomycterus rosablanca; assembly: GCF_030014385.1. Lineage (NCBI taxonomy): Eukaryota > Metazoa > Chordata > Actinopteri > Siluriformes > Trichomycteridae > Trichomycterus > Trichomycterus rosablanca. The sequence goes on from NC_085990.1 coordinate 18,142,719, forward strand.
AGGCGTGATCTCTGGAGGTCTAGCAAGAGCTAAAATCATCTTTGGACCTGAGTGTCCTGAGTGGCTAGGGTCACACTAACAATAACTGGTAATAAAATACAACTCTTGGCACCCATGCAAAACAATAGCTAACCACTAGCTTCCTATAATATCATTGCAGAATGTCAATAAAGGAATTGTTGCAAACCTTTTCCCAATAAAGCTTCTGCAAATAAATATTACTTCTGTGAACAAACTAGCATGAATATGTATCTGAACAAAGAGGAACATTGCCAAAGCCATTCAGTATGGGGACAAAGCTTAGCAGTAAAAGTAGGCCATACAAATCCATCATGCAAGCACCCTCAGTTAAAGGTCAGGTTAATGCAATTATGGTGTTTTAAACAGTAGCATCATTCACTTCATCTATCATGAATAGAGCCTAGAAGCTTTTTGTTTACTGTCAATGGTAATTTAAAGCTCACAAAACTGTGTATAGTGTCACCCATCTTCCAGCAGGTTCTAATTCATCACAAACCTGTTTTTCTTCCTTTGCTTTTTGGACCACACCTGACAATCTGGATACATTTTGCTCTTAGTATGAGGACAGGTGGAGGTATCACAAAGTAAATGACATTTTAGACTACTAAATAAATTTAGTAAAAGGATGAAGGTATATTTTTGACCCATCACGTTTTAGAAAACATACTTAAAACTTAAATATTCATCCTCAGAATAGAGCAGCTACAGAAATCTGCAATGCCAAGACTGCCATGATATATGTGTCTTCCAGAAGTGTATGCAAACATTTAACTTTTACTATTTATGCATTCTGGGAAAATGAAATTTAAGAGTGACCTTCAGAGGTCTAGTTTCAGATAAACCTCGCTTTTTTAGTGGCTATGGCCAAATTTTTGTTGACTTCTGCTGGACTACTAGTTCATGCATCACAAATACATTCAACCCAAAACTTTGTTCAGCTCAACACCCAAACAAAATAAAAAATCTGGTGGAATAAACATCATTGTCTATGAAAAACAGCATCTTTTGAATGCTATCAGCATATATGACCCACTTAAACATACTACTATTATGGTCCTTCAGACAGTGAGATGTTTAAAAACTCCAGCAGCACTGCTTTGTCTTATCCACTCATGCCAGCACAACACACACTAACACACCATCACCATGTCAGTGTCACTGCAGTGCTGAGAATGAACCACCACCCAAATAATACCTGCTCTGTAGTGGTCCTGTGGGGGTCCTGACCATTGAAAAAAAGCATGAAAGGGGACTAATAAAGCATGCAGAGAAACAGATGGACTACAGTCAGTAATTGTAGAACTACAAAGTGATTCTATATGGTAAGTGGAGCTGATAAAATTGACAGTGTGTGTAGACACAAGGAGGTGGTTTTAATGTTAGGGCTGATTGGTGTATATAAAGAGAAAGGTCTTTGAGTTACTGTGTAAGTGTGGGGGGGGGGGGGGGGGGGGCTGGCTGGTCAGGCTGGCTGGCTGGTCAGCTGGAGGACAGCCTGTGTATTCTGCCATTGTTATGCAGTCTGATGACAGTGGGCACAAAAGAATGCCTGAATCGCGCCATCTTGCTCTTTGGTGGAATGAGCCTGTGACTAAATAAACACACAGCTGGTTTTCATCACCAGCTTATTTAGTTTATTGCCTTCTCCAGTCTTGATGCCACCACTCCAGCAAACCACAGTAAAACGGAGGCTACTGGCCACCACAAGCTGATAAAATAAATGGAAATCTTACTAATGAAAAAAATCCCTGCTTCACGTTTCCTTATAATACTGTATTTATATGGTCCAGTTTAACGTATGGGGGAATCTCTGCCACCATTTACTGATGTTTCCTTTATCCACATCTATTGAACCTAATAATAGTCAATTAGGTGCAGCTTGCAGTTTCCAAAACACTGAAACGTTGGTAAACATGAGGTTACCCTTCTAAAATATGGCTGTATTCATGCATTACCCCAGAACCCCATGTCAGACAATGTCAGTGTGCACTGACCCATTTACTACAAATGAACAGTCGTAACACCAATAATAGTTCATATTTTATTGTTATCCAGACATACATAGTTGTGTCTTTGAATGTAGTGAAACTGCTGTTGTATTAAATACATTCACAAAGCTTGCACAGATTATAATATGACTTTCATTTCATTTCTCGAGGATTAAGTGCTGCTTGTACGAATGACTTCATTTTTGGCCCTTGCAGTACTTCTTCTTGTAGTAGCCCTGGGCAAGACGGCTCATGGACTCAGTGAACTCCTTGAAGCTCACCTGGCCATCCTTATCCTTATCCATTTTGTCCAGAGCCTCACGGACATCCTCTTGGTCCACCTTAGTCTGAGAGAGTAGTGAGGGACAGAAGGAATTGTCTATTATATTTCCTATATATTTAAAGTAAGAAGCTTACAAAGCTTAAAGTTTAAAGAAGCGTCTGTGTTAAGCTACTCCTTCTGTTACTGAATGACACACATTGGAACACACATTGTCTAAAAACAGGTTTTGATAGTGCATCAAAATATATACAGCAAAAATCAACACTTAATGGTTGACACTAAATGAAGGTTGATGCCAATCACATGAACAGAAAATAGCAGTAACAGGAGCTTAAACCATAGCTTCTAAACTCACAGTTGGTGTAAACATTGATTGTGGACAATGTCAACTGTCTTACAATTCATGACAGATGTGTTTTTAGTGGTTCCTTAATTAAATCTGACCAACTAGACACACTTCCTTTAACATAACTTGATCCTGATGAATAAAAACACTGTTGAAGGTAAATTAGGTAAGATGAAGGTAAACTAGTCATATTTGTGTCACTTATGGACATTTGCTTGAACCTGAAGTTCATAAAACAGCTTAAAGTCACAATCTATGATCTGTTTTCTTAGTCTACTGGGCACAGTGAAACCGCTTTGGAATGTGTAGTGTGAGACGTCATGCAGGGTCATCTCTCACTACCATCTCCTAAGATTTTGTTGGTAAATATTTTCACATTTCAATAAGGAAAGCCTTATTTAGGTTTTTTTTTTTATGCATATCATCCTGGTCAGGGTATGTCTGCCCTTGCCATGCCTCTTCTTAAAGTAGGTTTGAACAATTTGAGCCATGAAGTGACTGAACTACCTGAAGTTCAGATAGTGTCAACTGTGTTACAATTCAGGGCAGATGTGTTTTTAGTGGTTCCTTAATTAAATCTGACCAACTAGACACACTTCCTCTAAAATACCTTGACAGTTTGTGATTTTATGTTTATGTTATTAAAACTGTTGTTTGTACTGCTGAAGTTAAATGAGGTAAGATGAAAGTAAACTAGTCATATTTGTGTCACTTATGGACATTTGCTTCAACCTGAAGTTCATAAAATGGCTTAAAGTCAGAATCTATGATCTGTTTTCTTAGTTTACTGAGCACAGTGAAACCGCTTTGGAATGTGTAGTGTGAGACGTCATGCAGGGTCATCTCTCACTACCATATTCTAAGATTTTTTTGGTAAATATTTTCACATTTCAATAATGAAAGCCCTATTTAGTGTCACTTATGGACATTTGCTTGAACCTGAAGTTCATAAAATGGCTTAAAGTCACAATCTATGATCTGTTGTTTTAGTCTACTATTTTCCTCTTCTTCTATATTTGGTTAAATATCATTTCAATTAGCTGCTTCCAACGACTGCAATCTGGTACAATGAACTCTAAAAGCAACTGAAATAAATGAATCTAGTTTTAATTAAACCTCTCTTTAACTCACCTTAAACTCAGGGCTGCTTAGCTGGTTCTGGATCAGAGTTTTCAGCTCAGCATTACTCAGACTCTTCTTGTTGTCATCTGTACCAGCGTACTCTTCAAACACCTCCAACATAGAGACAATAGCCTTCTCGAGCTTAGACATGGCTGAGACTGAGACAGAATTAGACAGAAAGGTTGATTCGCATCGGTAGTTTTAAATGAAGCTCATTCTGATCCGCCTCTCTGATTATCTGTTTTGTCTCATTTGGACATCCCATTGCTATTGTGACACTGACAATAAAGATACTAATATAGTATCAGTGCAAAGGCTAAGAGGAAGACTTCTAAGCAGCTATAAAGTACAAAAAAGAGCTACAATCAACATATTGCCCCCAAAAGGTCTAAGCATCCTTTACCAACCCAAACTATTTACCTGTTCAACACCAGCGTAGTCTTTGCTGTCCACAACAAATGCACATTAATAAAAATGATGTATTTATTAGAAGAAAACCTAAGTGCCATTACTGCCTGGCAAAGCATGATTTAAACTGAATTCATTTCTACCCATTCTACCTGTTATCAACCACGCACCACTGCTTACCTCAAACAATGATGCTCACCTGAGTATTTGCTGAATCTGCAGGGATCTCAGCGTTTGAGATGCTGGCATCCAAAGAGCTTTTATTGCCTGCATCTAGCTTACCTCCCACTAATGATTCATACCTGGACAATTGTCCTCCACCCACATCCATACATGCAACCCTGTACACAAATAAATAAATAAAGGAAATGAAAAACAATAATTTTTCTAATCTAGTTTATGCATTTTATGCAAATGCAGTTCCATCTTTCAAATATTCATATCTTGTGGCAGATAGGAGAAATGTAAACAGTAATGATTTGCCAATAATTTTGGACCTGTATTTAATTGAAAACATAAATGCAAAATAAAAAAAATTTATTTTTAAAGCCCTCTTTTCACCCAATTTAGTCATGTCGAGTTGTCATGTCGTCTTTTTCTATTTATTTTTTATGCATTTTCTCCCTTTTTTAAATCCTGTTTTAGTATAGTCAATTTGTCTTCCGCAGCTGTGGATCCCTGATTGCATTCGAGGAGGGTATGTTGCTGCTCACGCCTCTTCCCCACCCATTCGCAGTCCTAGCTGGCCCCTTCTTTTTCACCCATGCACTCTGCACAGGCGCCTCTATCTGCTAACCAGGGTTCTTTCGCAGCGTTTGAAGGCCCCACCCACATAGTCCGATCATCCCACCCTAGCAGACACCTTGGCCAATTAGTGTCTGTTGCAGGCACAGCCAATTATGCCCACTAGATGGCGCCAAGCCGGCCTATGGCAACGCCGAGTTTCGAACGGAGAAGTTCAGAATCTTGGCGCTGGTGTGCAAGCGGAATATCCTGCTGTGCCACCTCGGTGCCAGCTTATCTCTTTTCCGTCGCTGCTGCCGCCACCCCCTTCACAGATTGAAAAGGGTCGAGGTTGTCACACACCCACTGTAAAAACACGCATAGCCACCAATCGCTTCTTTTCACCTGCCAGAAGTAGGGTCTCAAAGAGCTAAGTATCACGTCGGGAGAGGCACGCCCTGTCATCCGTGATGCAGGCACCTCGACCAGTTAGCATAGGTTGTAACTGCCCCAGCCATGGTCCGTCCCCCTATAAACACATAGCTAATTGTGTCGACTGGCTGACAGTAAAAGTTGAGAATAAAACTCGAGAGTTCAAAGCGCTCAGCACTGCTGGGCTAGCATGTTTTACCACTGCCCCACCCAAACGCTTGATATTTAATTTAACTTGATAATTAATTTTAACTAGTTAACTTTACTGGGTTTTTTTTTTATATATACTTATAGTTAAATTTGATGGCTGCAACATTTAAAAAAGATAAAATGGGGGCATGTTTACCACTGTGTTTATCATCTTATTAGTCTCCGTTATTGTACGTGGGATCTTCCAAAATGTTCCGCACTTTTATATTTTCGTTGGAAACAGTGAGGGCGGAAGGAGTAGTAATTGGTCGTGTCTGAGAGACTGAGAGAGAGCTTATAGTCCAGATTTAGCGTCATCTGATTTCCACCTGTTTGGACGCTTAAAGAAGCTTTAAGGGGAAGAGGATTTTCATGTGATGATGATGTGAAAGCAGCGATGCATCAGTGGCTACACGCTCAACCAAAAACATGTTTTGCTAATGGGATTAAAAAGTTGGTACGACGCTGGGAAAAAGCATCATAAAGTGACTACGTAGAAAAGTGATGTGTTTTTGAAATTCTTAATAAATAGAGTTTTAAAAGTGCAGAAACCTTTTGAAGAACCCTTGTATAATGTACTTCATAATGCACCACACGTTTTTGATACAGGTCTGGACTGCAGGCAGGCCAGTCTAGCATCTGTGCTCTAATACTATGAAGCCCACTTGCAGAATGTGGCTTGATATTGTATTGCTGGAGGTCTATTTACTCATTAAGTTTTCCATACAGTGACAAACAACAGCCCCAAACTTACACATACACGAAATTACACATCTCCTGTTATCTACTTTCCTTTTTTACCTGTTAAAAGATTCAAAACTGTTGTTTTTGATTAGCCTACATCAGAAAATAAAGTTGAAGATGTGTTTATTATATCAGCTGACTTCCAGTTTGACCACACTATTTAAAAAGTACATGGAACAATGTGTGTAAAGTTTTGACCTCAACTGGCCAGGTGATCAGCTATGTTTAAACCATAAAAAACAACAAATAAAATTGTGTAACAGCACAGTAAAACTAAATACCTTGTTGTAGGCACTTAGGTGTATTCTCAAACACTATATGAACATGCAGGAAGCTGCAAAACCTGCTTTGTGATGTTTTGACATTCTAGTCTATTGTTTACAGGCCTCTTCTCATTTTAGTTAAGTGGGTGTGGGGAACAGGTTTTAAATACTACACACCCTAATTCCATTTTGAAATTCATTACGGCTCTAAAGGTTAAACAAGTCGCTTTAAAGGCCCAAGGTGAATTCTTTATTGGGTGTGGTGTCTATAGATGGCTTAAGTGATAAACTCACGTACAACCCCAAATCAGAAAAAAGTTGGGACAGCATGGAAAATGCAAATAATAAAAAAACACAGAGTTTCTTACATTTACTTTGACTTTTATTTGATTGCAGACAGGATAAACCTGAGATATTTCATGTTTTGTTTCGTCAACTTCATTTCATTTATTAATAAACACTAAAGCATTTACCACTTTGTAATGTCGCCATTCCTTTTCACCACACTTAAAAGACGTTTTGGCACCGAGGATACCAAGTGATTTAGTGTTTCAGCTTTTATTTTGTCTCATTCTTCCTGCAAACACATCTTAAGATGTGCAACAGTAAGGGGTTGTCGTCGTTGTCGCATTTTTCATTTCAAAATTCTCCACACATTCTCTACTGGGGACAGGTCAGGACTGCAGGCAGGCCAGTTCAGTCCAGAACCATACCACAGCCATGCCTTTGTAATGTGTGCAGCATGTGGAAATCACTGGAAAAGATGACGTCTTGAAGGCAGCATATGTTGCTCTAAGATCTCAATGTATTTTCTCTGCATTAATGCTGCCATTACAGAAGTGTAAATGACCTTTGCCAAGGGCACTGACACAGCCCCATACCATGACAGACCCTGACTTTTGAATTCGTAGCTGATAACAGTCTGGATGGTCCTTTTCGTCTTTGGTCCAGAGCTCACGCAGTCCATTTGAATGCTGATTCATCTGACCACAATACACGCTTCCACTGTGTGATGGTCCATCCTAGATGCCTTCGTGCTCAGAGAAGTTGAAGCCGCTTCTGGACATGGTTACTATAAGGCTTCTTTTTTGCACAGTAAAGTTTTAAATGACATTTGTGCATGTGACTCTGTATTGTAGTGCTTGACAAAGGTTTGCCAAAGTAATCCCTCACCCATGTGGTTATATCAGCTATTGTTGAGTGGCAGTTCTTGGTACAGTGGCGTCTGAGGGATCAAAGATTGGCCTTGGCCTTTACACACTGAAATTCCTCCCAATTCCTTGAATCATTAAATTATATTATGCACTGTAGAGGGAGAAATATGCAAATCCCCTCCAATCTTCCTTTGAGGTAATTGTTTTTAAACATTTCAATAATTTTCTCACACATTTGTTGACAAACTGGAGATCCTCTGATCGTTTTTGATCATCAAAGACTCAGCCTTTCCTGGATGCTGCTTTTGTTCCAAACCATGATTACAATCACCTGTTGACATCACCTGTTTGGTATCACATCAGTATTTAGTTTTTTCACCTCATTACTAGCCCTAAATTGCCCATGTCCCAACTTTTTTTGGAATGTGTTGCAGGACTGAAATGCAGGAATGGAGGTTTATTAACAAATGAAGTGAAGGTGAGCAGACAAACAGTCAAAGTAAATGTAAGGAACACTGCATTTTTATTTCATTTGCATTTTCCATATTGTCCCAGCCTTTTCCGACTTGGGGTTGTAAATTGTATTGTGAAAGCTTATTGTGGTACAGTGGTAGCTCAGTAGTTAAGGTACTGGACTAGTAATCATGAAGTTGCTTGTTCAAGCTTGTTCAAGCATGCTTGTACATGCTATAAATGTGAGAACCATTTTCAAAAAGGTCTGTTGTGGCTGCACAATTTTCTTCATTTGACACTATATTGCCAAAACTATGTGAACACCCATTCTCATTCTGAGTTCACTTGTTTCTTCCACACCCATTGCTAACAGGTGTATAAGTCAATTTTAAGGCAACAGATTAAGAAGGGCCCTTTCCTGTTCCAGCACGACCGTCCCCTGTGCACAAAGCAAAGTTCATAAAGAAATGGTTTGACCTCATTGCCATTGAACCCCCTTGAGATTATCAGTGCCTTACCTCAAAATGTTCTTATGACTGTTTACTAATAGTTCCTACAAAGAAGGGGAAGTAAAATAATAAAATGTCGATCCAGCCTATTGTCATTTGTTCACATACCTTTTGTCATAGAGTGGAACAGTTCTTTACTGTAAAATAATGAGAATTATTAATGGATTATTAATTAATGCTTATTGTGTAGCAGAAATATAGTGTGGGTAGCAGTAGCACAGTGGGTGGAATTGGTTCTGCACTGCAACATAAGTCATGTGGATCTGGGTTTGATTCGTTTGTCTGATTATTACTGTGGGTAGTGTTTTCTGCATTCTTTCGGTGTATGTGTACTACAGGTACTTTACTTACCTCCCAGTAGCCAAAACATGCAAAAGAAAAGGGCTGGGCTAATTTGGATTATTGCTTTGCCCATTAAATGTTTTCATGCATGTAAGCAAGTCATGTATTATTTATAAGGCCCTACCTAATTTACAGCTGTAAAAATCGCGTCACAGGCCGTGAAATGAGTCTCCCATGTAATATGCAATTTGCTGTAAAATTCAGTATTTAAGGTTTGTGTTTAGCGATTTAACATTTTTTATTCATGTAGTTGTGACGGAGTGGACGTTTGGGGTGGTTGTGGTTAAAGTTGCTCGACAACGCCACCTAGGGGAATTTCACCCCAGGAATATTTATATAACAGGCCCCTAAGGCCCCGAAAGAAAGACACCCAGGTTCTAACACACTTGGAGACCAGAGACGTATCTCCAACACTTAGTCAATTTTATTAACAATTGTTTACAAAAGTTTCCACACGGGGCAAGCCACGTTCTGAGACAGACACAATTAGTATAAAATGATTAGCCACATCACATTTAATACTCTATGGGTCCATTTATCATTTAAAGACAACCACGGCAGGAAGGAACAGGGCTGAGGGCTTACCACGGCAGCGGGAAATATGGAAGTAAAGGAATCTCCTACGCTACACACCACACGTGATCACACCGCACACCTCAATACCACCCAGTGCTCTAGACTGCAGGGCAAGTGAAAAGGGTTCCACCACCAAAGTCCGTCTGCCTCCTGCTTTGGCCCACAGCTCCTGTCCAGCCAAACGAAAAAAGAAGAAACAAATAATTATAAACACAAATGGTGAAGGAAACCAATGATAATTAATAGCTCAAGAGGCAAAGGACACTTATCTCTCTCGCTTCTCTCTCTCAATGAGGTAAGCACAGGGTCCCTAGTCTCTTGCAGCCCCCTTACACCACACAAACAAAAAATAGAAAATACACATACAACAATACTTCAATAAAATAAACCATAAATCAAAATAAATGGAAACAATCATTATAAACCAAAGGTATTTATACAAAACAATAAATCAAAATACAACTCAGACAAAACACTAATACAAAAATGGCAAAGTCCGACCAAACAGTCGCTCAGGCAAAACAGTAATGTAGACAAAACCGTAGCGTAGACAAAACAGTAATGTAGACATGGCAATAATGTAGACAAAACGTAGCGTAGACAAAACAGCAGCACTCGGGGAACTGGAACCAAGCCAGCACAATCCGGGCTAAAGGACATAATAAAATACACAAAACTTAAACACGATGACCAATTTAAAAATAGATCGTATACCTACCAGCTGGAGAGCAATTTAGATGAAATCAATACAAAACCCCATCCTGCTACATAGTGTATACAATATAATGCGCAATATGAAATATGAGGTGGTCCTAGCAATCATACGGCAATTACGTTAGTGTAACAGACTTTTCTGTGGTGCAGTGTGCTGACCATGTTTGATGTATGTTTACTTGTCCATTTTTACGCTTCTCTACACACGTGATCATCTCTCTGTATCTTGTGCTCAAAAGAACAAGCCAGTAAAGTATTATGCTCCCGACAATTTGTCTATGTACAGTTTCTTTCTTTCTTTATGAACTCAGCAAACTTTAAAGATTCTCGGAAAGCAGGTTAAAAAGAATGTAGAGAAACAGATGGACTACAGACAGTAATTGTAGAACTACAAAGTGCTTCTATATGGAGAGGGTGAGAGGAATTGTCCAGGGTTGGAATTTTTTCTTCATCCTCCTCTTTCGCACTACCTTCAGACTGTCCAGCTGCAGACCCACCACAGAGCTGGTTTTCATCACCAGCTCATTTAGTTTATTGGCTTCTCCAGTCTTGATGCCACTACTCCAGTATACCACAGTAAAACAGAGGCTACTGGCCACCACAAGATCCACATCTATTGAACCTAATAATAGTCAATTAGGTGCAGCTTGCAGTTTCCAAAACACTGAAATGTTGGTCCATTCAGTCATGAGGTTACCCTTCTAAGATACGGCTGTATTCATGCATTACCCCAGAACCCCATGTCAGACAATGTCAGTGTGCACTGACCCATTTTTACACAAACATCTGTACTACAAATAAACAGTCGTAACACCAATAATAGTTCATATTTTATTGTTATCCAGACATACATAGCTGTGTCTTTGAATGTAGTGATACTGTTTTTGTATTTAAATACATTCACAAAGCTTGCACAGATTATAATATGACTTTCCTTTCATTTCTTGAGTGCTGCTTGTACGAATGACTTCATTTTTGGCCCTTGCAGAACTTCTTCTTGTAGTAGCCCTGGGCAAGACGGCTCATGGACTCAGTGAACTCCTTGAAGTTCACCTGGCCATCCTTATCCTTATCCATTTTGTCCAGAGCCTCACGGACATCCTCTTGGTCCACCTTAGCCTGAGAGAGTAGTGAGGGACAAAAGGAATTATTGTATTGTATTGTCTATTATATTTCCTATATATTTAAAGTAAGAAGCTTACAAAGCTTTTAAATGAGCGTTAAGCTACTCCTTCTGTTACTGAATGACTGGAACACACATTGTCTAAAAACAAGTTTTGATCAACACTTAATGGTTGACACTAAATGAAGGTTAATGCCAATCACATGGACAGAAACTAGCAGTAACAGGAGCTTAAACCATAGCTTCTAAACTCATGGTTGGTATAAACATTGCTTGTGGACAATGTCAACTGTCTTACAATTCATGGCAGATGTGTTTTAGTGGTTCCTTAATTAAATCTGACCAACTAGACAAACTTCCTTTTAACATAACTTGACAGTCTGTGATTTCATATTTATCCTGATAAATAAAAACACTTGTACTGTTGAAGGTAAATTAGGTAAGATGAAGGTCATTTCAAATAGGAAAGCCCTATTTAGTTTTTTTTTTAATGCATATCATCCTGGTCGGGGTATGTCTGCCCTTGCCATGCCTCTTCTTAAAGTACCTTTGAACAATTTGAGCCATGAAGTGACTGAACTACCTGAAGTTCAGATAGTGTCAACTGTGTTACAATTCATGGCAGATGTGTTTTCAGTGGTTCCTTAATTAAATCTGACCAACTAGACACACTTCTTTTAACAAAACTTGACAGTTTGTGATTTCATATTCATCCTGATGACTAAAAACACTGTTTGTACTGTTGAAGGTAAATTGGGTAAGATGAAGGTAAACTAGTCATTTTTGTCACTTATGGACATTTGCTTGAACCTGAAGTTCATAAAATGGATTAAAGACACAATCTATGATCTGTTTTCTTAGTCTACTTGGCACAGTGAACCACTTTGGAATGTGTAGTGTGAGATGTCATGCAGGGTCATCTCTCACTACCATCTTCTAAGATTTTTTTGGTACATATTTTCACATTTCAATTAGGAAAGCCTTGTTTAGGTTTTTTTTTGCATATCATCTTCTTAAAGTAGCTTTGAACAATATGAGCCATGAAGTGACTGAACTACCTGAAGTTCAGATAGTGTCAACTGTGTTACAAATCATGACAGAAGTGTTTTTTGTGGTTCCTTAATTAAATCTGACCAACTAGACACACTTCCTCTAAAATACCTTGACAGTTTGGGATTTCATATTTATCTTAATAAAAGAACACTGTTTATTGTACTGTGAAAGGTAAATTAAGTAAACAAGTCATATTTATCCTGATAAATAAAAACACTGTACTGTTGAAGGTAAATTAGGCAAGATGAAGGTAAACTAGTCATATTTTTGACTATTAAATTTCAAATAGGAAAGCCCTATTTAGGGTTTTCTTTTGCATATCATCCTGGTCGTGGTATATCTGCCCTTGCCATGCCTCTTCTTAAAGCAGCTTTAAACAATATGGGCCATGGAGTGACTTAACTACCTAGTTCAGACAGAGTTTTGGCATTACACTGATATTTTTTGCTATTAAACATAACTTGTGCATTACGCTACTAAAAAACTGTTATTTCCAAAAGATGTATTTTCTTTAGATTCTTCTATATTTGGTTAGATATAATTTTAACTAGCTGCTTCAAATAACTGGAATCTTTTACAATGAACTCTAAAACTAGAGTAATTTATTTCAGTTGCTTTTAATTAAACCTCTCTTTAACTCACCTGGAACTCAGGGCTGCTCAGCTGGTTCTGGATCAGAGTTTTCAGCTCAGCATTACTCAGACTCTTCTTGTTGTCATCTGTACCAGCGTACTCTTCAAACACCTCCAACATAGAGACAATAGCCTTCTCGAGCTTAGACATGGCTGAGACAGACAGAAACAGACAAAGGTCGATTGGCATCGGTAGTTTTAAATGAAGCTCATTCTGGTCCGCCTCTCTGATTGTCTGTTTTGTCTAATTTGGACATCCCATTGTTATTGTGACACTGACGATAAATATACTAATATAGTATCAGTGCAAAGGCTAATAGGAAGACCTCTAAGCAGCTATAAAGTACAAAAAAGAGCTACAATCAACATATTTCCCCCAAAAAGTCTAAGCATCCTTTACCAACCCAAACTATTTACCTGTTCAACACCAGCGTAGTCTTTGCTGTCCACAACAAATGCACATTAATAAAAATGATGTATTTATTAGAAGAAAACCTAAGTGCCATTACTGCCTGGCAAAGCATGATTTAAACTGAATTAATTTCTACCCGTTCTACCTGTTATCAACCATGCACCACTGCTTACCTCAGACAATGATGCTCACCTGAGTATTTGCCGAATCTGCAGGGATCTCAGCGTTTGAGATGCTGGCATCCAAAGAGCTTTTATTGCCTGCATCTAGCTTACCTCCCACTAATGATTCATACCTGGACAATTGTCCTCCACCCACATCCATACATGCAACCCTGTACACAAATAAATAAATAAAGGAAATGAAAAACAATAATTTTAATCTAGTTTATGCATTTTATGCAAATGCAGTTCCATCTTTCAAATATTCATATCTTGTGGCAGATAGGAGAAATGTAAACAGTAATGATTTGCCAATAATTTTGGACCTGTATTTAATTGAAAACATAAATGCAAAATAAAAAAAATTTATTTTTAAAGCCCTCTTTTCACCCAATTTAGTCATGTCGAGTTGTCATGTCGTCTTTTTCTATTTATTTTTTATGCATTTTCTCCCTTTTTTAAATCCTGTTTTAGTATAGTCAATTTGTCTTCCGCAGCTGTGGATCCCTGATTGCATTCGAGGAGGGTATGTTGCTGCTCACGCCTCTTCCCCACCCATTCGCAGTCCTAGCTGGCCCCTTCTTTTTCACCCATGCACTCTGCACAGGCGCCTCTATCTGCTAACCAGGGTTCTTTCGCAGCGTTTGAAGGCCCCACCCACATAGTCCGATCATCCCACCCTAGCAGACACCTTGGCCAATTAGTGTCTGTTGCAGGCACAGCCAATTATGCCCACTAGATGGCGCCAAGCCGGCCTATGGCAACGCCGAGTTTCGAACGGAGAAGTTCAGAATCTTGGCGCTGGTGTGCAAGCGGAATATCCTGCTGTGCCACCTCGGTGCCAGCTTATCTCTTTTCCGTCGCTGCTGCCGCCACCCCCTTCACAGATTGAAAAGGGTCGAGGTTGTCACACACCCACTGTAAAAACACGCATAGCCACCAATCGCTTCTTTTCACCTGCCAGAAGTAGGGTCTCAAAGAGCTAAGTATCACGTCGGGAGAGGCACGCCCTGTCATCCGTGATGCAGGCACCTCGACCAGTTAGCATAGGTTGTAACTGCCCCAGCCATGGTCCGTCCCCCTATAAACACATAGCTAATTGTGTCGACTGGCTGACAGTAAAAGTTGAGAATAAAACTCGAGAGTTCAAAGCGCTCAGCACTGCTGGGCTAGCATGTTTTACCACTGCCCCACCCAAACGCTTGATATTTAATTTAACTTGATAATTAATTTTAACTAGTTAACTTTACTGTTTTTTTTTTTTTATATATACTTATAGTTAAATTTGATGGCTGCAACATTTAAAAAAGATAAAATGGGGGCATGTTTACCACTGTGTTTATCATCTTATTAGTCTCCGTTATTGTACGTGGGATCTTCCAAAATGTTCCGCACTTTTATATTTTCGTTGGAAACAGTGAGGGCGGAAGGAGTAGTAATTGGTCGTGTCTGAGAGACTGAGAGAGAGCTTATAGTCCAGATTTAGCGTCATCTGATTTCCACCTGTTTGGACGCTTAAAGAAGCTTTAAGGGGAAGAGGATTTTCATGTGATGATGATGTGAAAGCAGCGATGCATCAGTGGCTACACGCTCAACCAAAAACATGTTTTGCTAATGGGATTAAAAAGTTGGTACGACGCTGGGAAAAAGCATCATAAAGTGACTACGTAGAAAAGTGATGTGTTTTTGAAATTCTTAATAAATAGAGTTTTAAAAGTGCAGAAACCTTTTGAAGAACCCTTGTATAATGTACTTCATAATGCACCACACGTTTTTGATACAGGTCTGGACTGCAGGCAGGCCAGTCTAGCATCTGTGCTCTAATACTATGAAGCCCACTTGCAGAATGTGGCTTGATATTGTATTGCTGGAGGTCTATTTACTCATTAAGTTTTCCATACAGTGACAAACAACAGCCCCAAACTTACACATACACGAAATTACACATCTCCTGTTATCTACTTTCCTTTTTTACCTGTTAAAAGATTCAAAACTGTTGTTTTTGATTAGCCTACATCAGAAAATAAAGTTGAAGATGTGTTTATTATATCAGCTGACTTCCAGTTTGACCACACTATTTAAAAAGTACATGGAACAATGTGTGTAAAGTTTTGACCTCAACTGGCCAGGTGATCAGCTATGTTTAAACCATAAAAAACAACAAATAAAATTGTGTAACAGCACAGTAAAACTAAATACCTTGTTGTAGGCACTTAGGTGTATTCTCAAACACTATATGAACATGCAGGAAGCTGCAAAACCTGCTTTGTGATGTTTTGACATTCTAGTCTATTGTTTACAGGCCTCTTCTCATTTTAGTTAAGTGGGTGTGGGGAACAGGTTTTAAATACTACACACCCTAATTCCATTTTGAAATTCATTACGGCTCTAAAGGTTAAACAAGTCGCTTTAAAGGCCCAAGGTGAATTCTTTATTGGGTGTGGTGTCTATAGATGGCTTAAGTGATAAACTCACGTACAACCCCAAATCAGAAAAAAGTTGGGACAGCATGGAAAATGCAAATAATAAAAAAACACAGAGTTTCTTACATTTACTTTGACTTTTATTTGATTGCAGACAGGATAAACCTGAGATATTTCATGTTTTGTTTCGTCAACTTCATTTCATTTATTAATAAACACTAAAGCATTTACCACTTTGTAATGTCGCCATTCCTTTTCACCACACTTAAAAGACGTTTTGGCACCGAGGATACCAAGTGATTTAGTGTTTCAGCTTTTATTTTGTCTCATTCTTCCTGCAAACACATCTTAAGATGTGCAACAGTAAGGGGTTGTCGTCGTTGTCGCATTTTTCATTTCAAAATTCTCCACACATTCTCTACTGGGGACAGGTCAGGACTGCAGGCAGGCCAGTTCAGTCCAGAACCATACCACAGCCATGCCTTTGTAATGTGTGCAGCATGTGGAAATCACTGGAAAAGATGACGTCTTGAAGGCAGCATATGTTGCTCTAAGATCTCAATGTATTTTCTCTGCATTAATGCTGCCATTACAGAAGTGTAAATGACCTTTGCCAAGGGCACTGACACAGCCCCATACCATGACAGACCCTGACTTTTGAATTCGTAGCTGATAACAGTCTGGATGGTCCTTTTCGTCTTTGGTCCAGAGCTCACGCAGTCCATTTGAATGCTGATTCATCTGACCACAATACACGCTTCCACTGTGTGATGGTCCATCCTAGATGCCTTCGTGCTCAGAGAAGTTGAAGCCGCTTCTGGACATGGTTACTATAAGGCTTCTTTTTTGCACAGTAAAGTTTTAAATGACATTTGTGCATGTGACTCTGTATTGTAGTGCTTGACAAAGGTTTGCCAAAGTAATCCCTCACCCATGTGGTTATATCAGCTATTGTTGAGTGGCAGTTCTTGGTACAGTGGCGTCTGAGGGATCAAAGATTGGCCTTGGCCTTTACACACTGAAATTCCTCCCAATTCCTTGAATCATTAAATTATATTATGCACTGTAGAGGGAGAAATATGCAAATCCCCTCCAATCTTCCTTTGAGGTAATTGTTTTTAAACATTTCAATAATTTTCTCACACATTTGTTGACAAACTGGAGATCCTCTGATCGTTTTTGATCATCAAAGACTCAGCCTTTCCTGGATGCTGCTTTTGTTCCAAACCATGATTACAATCACCTGTTGACATCACCTGTTTGGTATCACATCAGTATTTAGTTTTTTCACCTCATTACTAGCCCTAAATTGCCCATGTCCCAACTTTTTTTGGAATGTGTTGCAGGACTGAAATGCAGGAATGGAGGTTTATTAACAAATGAAGTGAAGGTGAGCAGACAAACAGTCAAAGTAAATGTAAGGAACACTGCATTTTTATTTCATTTGCATTTTCCATATTGTCCCAGCCTTTTCCGACTTGGGGTTGTAAATTGTATTGTGAAAGCTTATTGTGGTACAGTGGTAGCTCAGTAGTTAAGGTACTGGACTAGTAATCATGAAGTTGCTTGTTCAAGCTTGTTCAAGCATGCTTGTACATGCTATAAATGTGAGAACCATTTTCAAAAAGGTCTGTTGTGGCTGCACAATTTTCTTCATTTGACACTATATTGCCAAAACTATGTGAACACCCATTCTCATTCTGAGTTCACTTGTTTCTTCCACACCCATTGCTAACAGGTGTATAAGTCAATTTTAAGGCAACAGATTAAGAAGGGCCCTTTCCTGTTCCAGCACGACCGTCCCCTGTGCACAAAGCAAAGTTCATAAAGAAATGGTTTGACCTCATTGCCATTGAACCCCCTTGAGATTATCAGTGCCTTACCTCAAAATGTTCTTATGACTGTTTACTAATAGTTCCTACAAAGAAGGGGAAGTAAAATAATAAAATGTCGATCCAGCCTATTGTCATTTGTTCACATACCTTTTGTCATAGAGTGGAACAGTTCTTTACTGTAAAATAATGAGAATTATTAATGGATTATTAATTAATGCTTATTGTGTAGCAGAAATATAGTGTGGGTAGCAGTAGCACAGTGGGTGGAATTGGTTCTGCACTGCAACATAAGTCATGTGGATCTGGGTTTGATTCGTTTGTCTGATTATTACTGTGGGTAGTGTTTTCTGCATTCTTTCGGTGTATGTGTACTACAGGTACTTTACTTACCTCCCAGTAGCCAAAACATGCAAAAGAAAAGGGCTGGGCTAATTTGGATTATTGCTTTGCCCATTAAATGTTTTCATGCATGTAAGCAAGTCATGTATTATTTATAAGGCCCTACCTAATTTACAGCTGTAAAAATCGCGTCACAGGCCGTGAAATGAGTCTCCCATGTAATATGCAATTTGCTGTAAAATTCAGTATTTAAGGTTTGTGTTTAGCGATTTAACATTTTTTATTCATGTAGTTGTGACGGAGTGGACGTTTGGGGTGGTTGTGGTTAAAGTTGCTCGACAACGCCACCTAGGGGAATTTCACCCCAGGAATATTTATATAACAGGCCCCTAAGGCCCCGAAAGAAAGACACCCAGGTTCTAACACACTTGGAGACCAGAGACGTATCTCCAACACTTAGTCAATTTTATTAACAATTGTTTACAAAAGTTTCCACACGGGGCAAGCCACGTTCTGAGACAGACACAATTAGTATAAAATGATTAGCCACATCACATTTAATACTCTATGGGTCCATTTATCATTTAAAGACAACCACGGCAGGAAGGAACAGGGCTGAGGGCTTACCACGGCAGCGGGAAATATGGAAGTAAAGGAATCTCCTACGCTACACACCACACGTGATCACACCGCACACCTCAATACCACCCAGTGCTCTAGACTGCAGGGCAAGTGAAAAGGGTTCCACCACCAAAGTCCGTCTGCCTCCTGCTTTGGCCCACAGCTCCTGTCCAGCCAAACGAAAAAAGAAGAAACAAATAATTATAAACACAAATGGTGAAGGAAACCAATGATAATTAATAGCTCAAGAGGCAAAGGACACTTATCTCTCTCGCTTCTCTCTCTCAATGAGGTAAGCACAGGGTCCCTAGTCTCTTGCAGCCCCCTTACACCACACAAACAAAAAATAGAAAATACACATACAACAATACTTCAATAAAATAAACCATAAATCAAAATAAATGGAAACAATCATTATAAACCAAAGGTATTTATACAAAACAATAAATCAAAATACAACTCAGACAAAACACTAATACAAAAATGGCAAAGTCCGACCAAACAGTCGCTCAGGCAAAACAGTAATGTAGACAAAACCGTAGCGTAGACAAAACAGTAATGTAGACATGGCAATAATGTAGACAAAACGTAGCGTAGACAAAACAGCAGCACTCGGGGAACTGGAACCAAGCCAGCACAATCCGGGCTAAAGGACATAATAAAATACACAAAACTTAAACACGATGACCAATTTAAAAATAGATCGTATACCTACCAGCTGGAGAGCAATTTAGATGAAATCAATACAAAACCCCATCCTGCTACATAGTGTATACAATATAATGCGCAATATGAAATATGAGGTGGTCCTAGCAATCATACGGCAATTACGTTAGTGTAACAGACTTTTCTGTGGTGCAGTGTGCTGACCATGTTTGATGTATGTTTACTTGTCCATTTTTACGCTTCTCTACACACGTGATCATCTCTCTGTATCTTGTGCTCAAAAGAACAAGCCAGTAAAGTATTATGCTCCCGACAATTTGTCTATGTACAGTTTCTTTCTTTCTTTATGAACTCAGCAAACTTTAAAGATTCTCGGAAAGCAGGTTAAAAAGAATGTAGAGAAACAGATGGACTACAGACAGTAATTGTAGAACTACAAAGTGCTTCTATATGGAGAGGGTGAGAGGAATTGTCCAGGGTTGGAATTTTTTCTTCATCCTCCTCTTTCGCACTACCTTCAGACTGTCCAGCTGCAGACCCACCACAGAGCTGGTTTTCATCACCAGCTCATTTAGTTTATTGGCTTCTCCAGTCTTGATGCCACTACTCCAGTATACCACAGTAAAACAGAGGCTACTGGCCACCACAAGATCCACATCTATTGAACCTAATAATAGTCAATTAGGTGCAGCTTGCAGTTTCCAAAACACTGAAATGTTGGTCCATTCAGTCATGAGGTTACCCTTCTAAGATACGGCTGTATTCATGCATTACCCCAGAACCCCATGTCAGACAATGTCAGTGTGCACTGACCCATTTTTACACAAACATCTGTACTACAAATAAACAGTCGTAACACCAATAATAGTTCATATTTTATTGTTATCCAGACATACATAGCTGTGTCTTTGAATGTAGTGATACTGTTTTTGTATTTAAATACATTCACAAAGCTTGCACAGATTATAATATGACTTTCCTTTCATTTCTTGAGTGCTGCTTGTACGAATGACTTCATTTTTGGCCCTTGCAGAACTTCTTCTTGTAGTAGCCCTGGGCAAGACGGCTCATGGACTCAGTGAACTCCTTGAAGTTCACCTGGCCATCCTTATCCTTATCCATTTTGTCCAGAGCCTCACGGACATCCTCTTGGTCCACCTTAGCCTGAGAGAGTAGTGAGGGACAAAAGGAATTATTGTATTGTATTGTCTATTATATTTCCTATATATTTAAAGTAAGAAGCTTACAAAGCTTTTAAATGAGCGTTAAGCTACTCCTTCTGTTACTGAATGACTGGAACACACATTGTCTAAAAACAAGTTTTGATCAACACTTAATGGTTGACACTAAATGAAGGTTAATGCCAATCACATGGACAGAAACTAGCAGTAACAGGAGCTTAAACCATAGCTTCTAAACTCATGGTTGGTATAAACATTGCTTGTGGACAATGTCAACTGTCTTACAATTCATGGCAGATGTGTTTTAGTGGTTCCTTAATTAAATCTGACCAACTAGACAAACTTCCTTTTAACATAACTTGACAGTCTGTGATTTCATATTTATCCTGATAAATAAAAACACTTGTACTGTTGAAGGTAAATTAGGTAAGATGAAGGTCATTTCAAATAGGAAAGCCCTATTTAGTTTTTTTTTTAATGCATATCATCCTGGTCGGGGTATGTCTGCCCTTGCCATGCCTCTTCTTAAAGTACCTTTGAACAATTTGAGCCATGAAGTGACTGAACTACCTGAAGTTCAGATAGTGTCAACTGTGTTACAATTCATGGCAGATGTGTTTTCAGTGGTTCCTTAATTAAATCTGACCAACTAGACACACTTCTTTTAACAAAACTTGACAGTTTGTGATTTCATATTCATCCTGATGACTAAAAACACTGTTTGTACTGTTGAAGGTAAATTGGGTAAGATGAAGGTAAACTAGTCATTTTTGTCACTTATGGACATTTGCTTGAACCTGAAGTTCATAAAATGGATTAAAGACACAATCTATGATCTGTTTTCTTAGTCTACTTGGCACAGTGAACCACTTTGGAATGTGTAGTGTGAGATGTCATGCAGGGTCATCTCTCACTACCATCTTCTAAGATTTTTTTGGTACATATTTTCACATTTCAATTAGGAAAGCCTTGTTTAGGTTTTTTTTTGCATATCATCTTCTTAAAGTAGCTTTGAACAATATGAGCCATGAAGTGACTGAACTACCTGAAGTTCAGATAGTGTCAACTGTGTTACAAATCATGACAGAAGTGTTTTTTGTGGTTCCTTAATTAAATCTGACCAACTAGACACACTTCCTCTAAAATACCTTGACAGTTTGGGATTTCATATTTATCTTAATAAAAGAACACTGTTTATTGTACTGTGAAAGGTAAATTAAGTAAACAAGTCATATTTATCCTGATAAATAAAAACACTGTACTGTTGAAGGTAAATTAGGCAAGATGAAGGTAAACTAGTCATATTTTTGACTATTAAATTTCAAATAGGAAAGCCCTATTTAGGGTTTTCTTTTGCATATCATCCTGGTCGTGGTATATCTGCCCTTGCCATGCCTCTTCTTAAAGCAGCTTTAAACAATATGGGCCATGGAGTGACTTAACTACCTAGTTCAGACAGAGTTTTGGCATTACACTGATATTTTTTGCTATTAAACATAACTTGTGCATTACGCTACTAAAAAACTGTTATTTCCAAAAGATGTATTTTCTTTAGATTCTTCTATATTTGGTTAGATATAATTTTAACTAGCTGCTTCAAATAACTGGAATCTGTTACAATGAACTCTAAAACTAGAGTAATTTATTTCAGTTGCTTTTAATTAAACCTCTCTTTAACTCACCTGGAACTCAGGGCTGCTCAGCTGGTTCTGGATCAGAGTTTTCAGCTCAGCATTACTCAGACTCTTCTTGTTGTCATCTGTACCAGCGTACTCTTCAAACACCTCCAACATAGAGACAATAGCCTTCTCGAGCTTAGACATGGCTGAGACAGACAGAAACAGACAAAGGTCGATTGGCATCGGTAGTTTTAAATGAAGCTCATTCTGGTCCGCCTCTCTGATTGTCTGTTTTGTCTAATTTGGACATCCCATTGTTATTGTGACACTGACGATAAATATACTAATATAGTATCAGTGCAAAGGCTAATAGGAAGACCTCTAAGCAGCTATAAAGTACAAAAAAGAGCTACAATCAACATATTTCCCCCAAAAAGTCTAAGCATCCTTTACCAACCCAAACTATTTACCTGTTCAACACCAGCGTAGTCTTTGCTGTCCACAACAAATGCACATTAATAAAAATGATGTATTTATTAGAAGAAAACCTAAGTGCCATTACTGCCTGGCAAAGCATGATTTAAACTGAATTAATTTCTACCCGTTCTACCTGTTATCAACCATGCACCACTGCTTACCTCAGACAATGATGCTCACCTGAGTATTTGCCGAATCTGCAGGGATCTCAGCGTTTGAGATGCTGGCATCCAAAGAGCTTTTATTGCCTGCATCTAGCTTACCTCCCACTAATGATTCATACCTGGACAATTGTCCTCCACCCACATCCATACATGCAACCCTGTACACAAATAAATAAATAAAGGAAATGAAAAACAATAATTTTAATCTAGTTTATGCATTTTATGCAAATGCAGTTCCATCTTTCAAATATTCATATCTTGGGGCAGATAGGAGAAATTTAAACAGTAATGATTTGCAAATAATTTTGGACCTGTATTTAATTGAAAACATAAATGCAAAATAAAATAAAAATATTTTTAAAGCCCCCTTTTCACCCAATTTAGTCATGTCGAGTTGTCATGTCGTCTTTTTCTATGTATTGTTTATGCATTTTCTCCCTTTTTTAAATCCTGTTTAAGTATAGTCAATTTGTCTTCCGCAGCTGTGGATCCCTGATTGCATTTGAGGAGGGTATGTTGCTGCTCACGCCTCTTCCCCACCCATTCACAGTCCTAGCGGGCCCCTTCTTTTTCACCCATGCACTCTGCACAGGCGCCTCTATCTGCTAACCAGGGTCCTTGCACAGCGTTTGAAGGCCCCACCCACATAGTCCGATCATCCCACCCTAGCAGACACCTTGGCCAATTAGTGTCTGTTGCAGGCACAGCCAGTTATGCCCACTAAATGGCGCCAAGCCAGCCTATGGCAATGCCGAGTTTCGAACGGAGAAGTTCAGAATCTCGGCGCTGGTGTGCAAGCGGAATATCCTGCTGTGCCACCTCGGTGCCAGCTTATCTCTTTTCCGTCGCTGCCGCCACCCCCCTCACAGATTGTAAAGCGTTGAGGTTGTCACACACCCACTGTAAAAACACGCATAGCCACCAATCGCTTCTTTTCACCTGCCAGAAGTAGGGTCTCAAAGTCGCCCTGTCATTCGTGATGCAGGCACCTCAACCAGTTAGCAGAGGTTGTAACTGCCCCAGCCATGGTCCGTCCCCCTATAAACACATAGCTAATAATTGTGTCGACTGACTGAACTCTCGAGTTTTATTCTCAACTTTACTGTCAAAGCGCTCAGCACTGGTGGCCTAGCGTGTTTTACCACTGCCCCACCCAAACTCTTGATATTTAATTTAACTTGATAATTAATTTTAACTAATGAACTCTACTGGGTTTAGGGTTAGGGTCTACAGTAGGGTCTACTGGCCTTTCTCACTCAGAATGACCTCCATGATTCGTACCAGTCTGGCTTCAAGGCAGCACATTCTACGGAAACAGCTCTTGTAGTGGTTACTGAGAAGCTTCATGCAGCCAAAGCAGCCAAACTGTCATCTGTCCTTATTCTTCTTGACCTCTCTAGAGCCTTCGACACAGTGAATCACAGCATTCTCTTGTCCACTCTCTCCAACCTTGGAGTAACAGGTTCAGCATGGCAATGGATGGCCTCCTACCTGGAAGGGCGCTCCTACCAAGTGTCATGGAGGGGATCCATATCTCCCCCATGCACTCTCTCAACCGGTGTTCCTCAGGGCTCTGTACTTGGCCCACTTCTTTTCTCTATCTACACCCACTCTCTGGGCAAGGTCATAGCCTCCCATGGCTTCTCCTACCACTCCTATGCAGATGACACTCAGCTCGTTCTGTCATTTCCTCCTTCAGACACGCAAGTCTCAGCTCGCATCTCAGCATGTCTGCGAGATATCTCACAATGGATGTCGGCTCATCATCTAAAACTTAATCCCAGCAAGACAGAGATGTTGCTCATTCCTGGAGATCAGTCTCCAACCCAGGACCTAGTCATTTTTCTGGATGACTCCCAGATCAGACCATCTGATAAGGTAAGAAGTCTTGGTGTTGTCCTTGATAACCAGCTGACATTCTCTCCTCATATAGCCAACATGACCAGAGCGTGTCAGTTCCTCCTGTACAACATCAGGAAGATTCGTCCATTTCTCTCCAGGGAAGCTACCCAGATTCTGGTCCAGTCACTTGTAATCTCACGGTTGGACTACTGCAACTCCCTTCT
This sequence comes from Trichomycterus rosablanca, assembly GCF_030014385.1. Classification (NCBI taxonomy): domain Eukaryota; kingdom Metazoa; phylum Chordata; class Actinopteri; order Siluriformes; family Trichomycteridae; genus Trichomycterus; species Trichomycterus rosablanca. The sequence goes on from NC_085990.1 coordinate 18,167,758, forward strand.
GGCTGGAGCGCCCATGTCCACGATTAAACCCTTACAGCTCATTCAAAATGCAGCTGCACGTCTGGTTTTTAACCAACCCAAACACTGCCACATCACTGCTACGTTCTCTTCACTGGCTTCCTGTAGCTGCACGCATTCAGTTTAAAACACTGACGCTCGCCTACAAAGCCAAAAATGGACCAGCCCCAAGCTACCTTCGTGGCCTAATCAAACCCCGCTCTGTACCACGCAACCTCCGAGCCTCTAGTCTCGCTCGACTTGAGCCCCCATCCAGGTCTAAAGGAAGACAAGCATCAAGGCTGTTCTCTGTTCTAGCACCGAAGTGGTGGAATGAACTTCCTCTGTCTGTCCGAACATCTGAGTCTCTTGCTGTCTTTAAAAAACGATTAAAAACCCACCTTTTTACTAAACACTTAGGCTGACTTGTAGTTATTTACTAACATTTTGTTCCATTCTTTTCCATTAAAAAAAAAAAAAAAAAAAAAGCCTTTTAACAGGTTTTAGCAGATTTGTGTTCTTTGACTGTTGTTTACCTAAACTTGAGAAATGAAATGTTCACTATAGAAGCACTTCTGTAAGTCGCTCTGGATAAGAGCGTCTGCTAAATGCTGAAAATGTAAATGTAATGTAAATGTTTGTATATACAGCGGGGAAAATAAGTATTGAACACATCAACATTTTTCTCAGTAAATGTATTTCTAATGGGACTATTGACATGAAATTTTCACCAGATGTTGGTAACAACCCAAGTAATCCACACATATAAAGCAGTCAAAACAAATAAGTCCAAAAATTAAGTTATGTGTAATAAAGTGAAATGAAACAGGGAAAAAGTATTGAACACATGAAGAAAAGGAGGTGCAAAAAGGCATGGAAAGCCAAAACACCAGCTGAAATCTGTCAGTATTTAGAAAGCAATCCTGCCCCTATCAGTGCAAATTAATATCAGCTGGTTTAGTCCTAATTGATGGCCTACAAAAAGGTTTCTTATTACCAAGGTGTCACACAATAAGCATCTCGTGATGGGTAAAAGCAAAGAGCTCTCTCAAGACCTTCGCAACCTTATTGTTGCAAAACATACTGATGGTATTGGTTACAGACGTATTTCTAAACTTCTGAATGTTCCAGTGAGCACCGTTGGGGCCATTATCCGGAAGTGGAAAGAACATCATTTCACCATAAACCGTCCACGGCCAGGTGCTCCTCGCAAGATTTCTGACAGAGGAGTCAAAATAATCAGAAGAGTTGTCCAAGAGCCAAGGATCACTCGCGTAGAGCTTCAGAAAGACCTGGAATTAGCAGGTACAGTTGTTTCAAAGAAAAGTATAAGTAATGCACTCAACATTTGGACAAGCCTATAAAATACTGGGAGAATATAGTCTGGTCAGATGAAACCAAAATTGAACTCTTTGGATGTCATAGCACACACCATGTTTGGAGGAGAAAAGGCACTGCACATCACCTCAAAAACACCATACCAACAGTGAAGTTTGGAGGTGGGAATATCGTGGTGTGGGGCTGTTTCTCAGCATATGGTACTGGTAGACTTTATGTAATTAAAGAAAGGATGAATGGAGAAATGTACCGAGACATTCTTGATAAGAATCTGCTGCCATCTACCAGGATGCTGAAGATGAAACGAGGGTGGACATTTCAGCAAGACAATGATCCCAAACACACAGCCAAGGAAACTCTCAAGTGGAGAGAGAGCTTATAGTCCGGATTTAGCGCCATCTGATTTCCACCTTTTTGGACACTCAAAGAAGCTTTCAGAGGAAGAAGATTTTCATGTGATAATAATGTGAAAGCAGCGGTGCATCAATGGCTAAACACTCAACCAAAAACATTTTTGCTGATGACATTAAAAAGTTGGTACGACGCTGGGAAAAAGCATCATAAAGTGACTACGTAGAAAAGTGATGTCATTTCTTTTTTTTCCAATTCTTAATGAATAGAGTTAAAAAAGTGCAGAAACCTTTTGAAGAACCCTTGTATATTGTACTTCATAATGCACCACACGTTTTTGACACAGGTCTGGACTGCAGGCAGGTCAGTCTCGCATCTGTGCTCTAATACTATGAAGCCCACTTGCAGAATGTGGCTTGATATTGTATTGCTGGAGGTCTCTTTACTCATTAAGTTTTCCATACAGTGACAAACATCAGCCCCAAACTTACACATACACAAAATTACACATCTCCTGTTATCTACTTTCCTTTTTTACCGGTTAAAAGATTCAAAACTGTTGTTTTTGATTAGCCTACATCAGAAAATAAAGTTTGAAATGTGTTTATTATATCAGCAAACTTTGTTTGACCACACTATTTAAAAAGTACAGTAGTCCCTTGACTTAAGAACAGCCCTTTGGAACCAATTACATTCGTAAGTCAAAATGTTTGTTAGTTAAACCTATTTTTCTCATAAGAAATCATGTAAATACAATTACGGAGTGTCTATTTGCACCCGGGTGCACATAGCAATCCCCACACAGTACAGCTATTCGTACCCCAAACAAACTCAACTGCGCATGTCTACCAACGACTGATCTGCTGTAGGGCGGAGTTGCAGAAAAGGCGCCACTTCGAAGTTTTAACACTTCCAATAATCCAATGTCACATGTACTGGGAATATGTCATAGAGGGACCAGAGATCCTGCACCTACAAATACCACTGACCTGTGGGTGGCTATCCAGATGGCACGGGTCAACACCCCTTCAGATATTTCCATCCACTTGTGGAACCAATGCCTGCTGCACTACAGGCTAAAGGGGTACCTAACATCATACTAGTTCCTGTACCAAGACTTTTGGCATGTCAGTATATGTCGCTATTTTACACCTGGGTGTAGATAATGTATACTGTGAATAATACAATCTGAAAATAATATAAAAATAGTGAGATTATTTGTAATCTTGCGATATTTACACCTGGGTGTAAATAGTATAAATTGCTGTTTACACCAGGGTGCAAATTGAACACTGTGCTGCTTACACCAGGGTACAAATAGCATCTGCCATACAATTAATCCCAAACCACTGCCTTACCTAACCTCTCTAATGTCTTAAATGGTCTCTTTTGTTATAAATACAAGTACAGTGTATCACGAAAGTAAGTACACCCCTCACATTTCTGCAAATATTTCATTATATCTTTTCATGGGACAACACTATAGACATGAAACTTGGATATAACTTAGAGTAGTCAGTGTACAGCTTGTATAGCAGTGTAGATTTACTGTCTTCTGAAAATAACTCAACACACAGCCATTAATGTCTAAATAGCTGGCAACATAAGTGAGTACACCCCACAGTGAACATGTCCAAATTGTGCCCAAATGTGTCGTTGTCCCTCCCTGGTGTCATGTGTCAAGGTCCCAGGTGTAAATGGGGAGCAGGGCTGTTAAATTTGGTGTTTTGGGTACAATTCTCTCATACTGGCCACTGGATATTCAACATGGCACCTCATGGCAAAGAACTCTCTGAGGATGTGAGAAATAGAATTGTTGCTCTCCACAAAGATGGCCTGGGCTATAAGAAGATTGCTAACACCCTGAAACTGAGCTACAGCATGGTGGCCAAGGTCATACAGCGGTTTTCCAGGACAGGTTCCACTCGGAACAGGCTTCGCCAGGGTCGACCAAAGAAGTTGAGTCCACGTGTTCGGCGTCATATCCAGAGGTTGGCTTTAAAAAATAGACACATGAGTGCTGCCAGCATTGCTGCAGAGGTTGAAGACGTGGGAGGTCAGCCTGTCAGTGCTCAGACCATACGCCGCACACTGCATCAACTCGGTCTGCATGGTCGTCATTTCAGAAGGAAGCTGACGCACAAGAAAGCCAGCAAACAGTTTGCTGAAGACAAGCAGTCCAAGAACATGGATTACTGGAATGCCCTGTGGTCTGACGAGACCAAGATAAACTTGTTTGGCTCAGATGGTGTCCAGCATGTGTGGCGGCGCCCTGGTGAGAAGTACCAAGACAACTGTATCTTGCCTACAGTCAAGCATGGTGGTGGTAGCATCATGGTCTTGGGCTGCATGAGTGTTGCTGGCACTGGGGAGCTGCGGTTCATTGAGGGAAACATGAATTCCAACATGTACTGTGACATTCTGAAACAGAGCATGATCCCCTCCCTTCGAAAACTGGGCCTCATGGCAGTTTTCCAACAGGATAACGACCCCAAACACAACCTCCAAGATGACAACTGCCTTGCTGAGGAAGCTGAAGGTAAAGGTGATGGACTAAACCCAATTGAGCACCTGTGGCGCATCCTCAAGTGGAAGGTGGAGGAGTTTAAGGTGTCTAACATCCACCAGCTCCGTGATGTCATCACGGAGGAGTGGAAGAGGATTCCAGTAGCAACCTGTGCAGCTCTGGTGAATTCCATGCCCAGGAGGGTTAAGGCAGTGATAATAATGGTGGTCACACAAAATATTGACACTTTAGGCACAATTTGGACATGTTCACTGTGGGGTGTACTCACTTATGTTGCCAGCTATTTAGACATTAATGGCTGTGTGTTGAGTTATTTTCAGAAGACAGTAAATCTACACTGCTATACAAGCTGTACACTGACTACTCTAAGTTATATCCAAGTTTCATGTCTATAGTGTTGTCCCATGAAAAGATATAATGAAATATTTGCAGAAATGTGAGGGGTGTACTCACTTTCGTGATACACTGTATATTTTCCCTTAAATTTTAAATGATAGAATAGACATTCTTGTAATAAACAATAATAAAACAATACACAGTAGTACTGTACATAAAACACACATCACATTTGAGTACAGTACGTGTGCTTTACTATACACCATAATACATTTCCTTCTTTTTATATAAAATGTATCTACCAGAAACAACCATAACTCATATTTCTCTATTATTTCTCTATTTATTTCAATAGTGTTGTATTCTGTAGGTGTAATTACACGAAAAAAAGAATACTTTACTGAGCCCAATTCCTTCTTCTCTCTCACTCACTGTCCCCGCTGTCTGATACAGTGACAGCTACTGGCAGGAGTAATTATACAACAAATGTATTTGATTTGTTCATTTTCATTTCATTTTCTCAACACTGCGCTTTCTCTGCACATACTTTGGGGACATTTTAATATTGAATTTTACAAAACAAAGAAAACATCGGAAAAACACCGTTCTCTTTCCGAATGTTCGCTCACTGTATATATATGTATATAGAGAGAGACTTGTTCGTGACGTTGCGTGTTTCGCGAATTTCGGTTCGTAATTCGAAATGTGTTTGTAGGTTAAGTTGAAACAGATCATTCATATCCCAAAATGTTCGTATGGTAAACCGTTCGTAACTTAAGGGTCGACTGTAGATGGAACAATGTGTGTAAAGTTTTGACCTCAATGTGGATGTGGAGAACAGGTTTTTAATATTACACACCCTAATTACGTTTAGAAATTCATTACATCTTTAAAGATGAAATGAGGCGCTTTAAAGGCCCAAGGTGAATTCTTCATTGGGTGTGGTGTCTATACATGGCTTAAGTGATATACTCACGTACAACCCCGAATCAGAAAAAAGTTGGGACAGCATGGAAATGCAAATAATAAAAAAAAACAGAGTTTCTTACATTTACTTTGACTTTTATTTGATTGCAGACAGGATGAACCTGAGATATTTCATGTTTTATCTGCTCAACTTCATTTAATTTATTAATAAACATCCATTCCTGCATTTTAGGCCTGCAACACATTCCAAAACAAAGTTGGGACAGTAAAGCATTTCAGTAAAGCACTTTGTAATGTCACCATTCCTTTTCACCACACTTAAAAGACGTTTTGGCACCGAGGAGACCAAGTGATTTAGTGTTTCAGCTTTTATTTTGTCTCATTCTTCCTGCAAACACATCTTAAGATGTACAACAGTACGGGGTTTGTTGAATTTTTCATTTCAAAATTCTCCACACATTCTCTATTGGGGACAGGTCAGGACTGCAGGCAGGCCAGTTCAGTCCAGTACCCGTACCCTCTTCTTCCGCAGCCATGCCTTTGTAATGTGTGCAGCATGTGGAGATCGCTGGAAAAGATGACGTCTTGAAGGCAGCATATGTTGCTCTAAGACCTCAATGTACTTTTCTGTATTAATGCTGCCATCACAGAAGTGTAAATGACCTTTGCCAAGGGCACTGACACGACCCTGTACCATGACAGACCCTGCCTCGTGAACTCGTAGCTGATAACAGTCTGGATGGTCCTTTTCGTCTTTGGTCCAGAGCTCACGCAGTCCATTTGAATGCTGATTCATCTGACCACAATACACGCTTCCACTGTGTGATGGTCCATCCTAGATGCCTTCGTGCTCAGAAAAGTTGAAGCCGCTTCTGGACATGGTTAACATAAGGCTTCTTTTTTGCACAGTAAAGTTTTAAGTGGCATTTGTGCATGTAACTGTGTATTGTAGTGCTTAACAAATGTTTATTGTGGTACAGTGGTAGCTCAGTAGTTAAGGTACTGGACTAGTAATCATGAAGTTGCTTGTTCAAGCCTTACCATTACCAAGTTGCTACTGTTGGCCCACTGAGCAAAGCTCTTAACCCCCACTTGCTCAAATTGCATTCAGTGATAATTGTAAGTCGCTTTGGATAAAAGCATCTGCTACATGCTATAAATGTTAACACAAGGCTGGAGAACCATTTTCAAAAAAGGTCTGTTGTGGCTGCACGTTTTTAAAACCAACCAAGCAGGTTGTACACGTGATTCCCTTCAGTTAATGGGAAACAACAATGCATATATTGTATCAGGTGTTGTTCCTGTTGGGCTGAAATTTATATCTGTAGCCATACCAACCATCTGTGGAGAGGACCTCCAGTGAACACACAGCACTTATTTCCATTGTTGATGGATTACACATACACACCTTCATATTATAATATGATAATCTTGCAGACAATTTTCTTCATTTGACACTACAGTATATTGCCAAAACTGTGTGAACACCCATTATAATTACTGAGTTCACCTGTTTCGTCCACACCTATTGCAAAGAGGTGAATAAGTCAATTTTAAGGCAACAGATTAAGAAGGGCCCTTTCCTGTTCCAGCACGACCGTTCCCTGTGCACAAAGCAAAGTCCATAAAGAAATGGTTTGACCTCATTGCCATTGAACACCCTTGGGATTACAATCAGTGCCTTACCTCAAAATGTTCTTATGACTGTTTACTAATAGTTCCTACAAAGAAGGGGAAGTAAAATAATAAAATGCAGATCCAGCCTATTGTCATTTGTTCACATACCTTTGGCCATAGAGTGGAACAGTTCTTTATTGTAAAATAATGAGAATTATTAATGGATAATCTTATTGTGCAGCGGAAATATAGTGTGGGTAGCAGTAGCACAGTTGGTGGAATTGGTTCTGCACTGCAACATAAGTCATGTGGAACTGGGTTTGATTCTTTTATCTGATTATTACTGTGTAAAGAGTTCTCTGCATTCTTTCTGCGTACATGTACTGCAGGTACTTTACTTACCTTGCACTTGCTAAAAACATGCATAAGAAAAAGGCTGTGCTAATTTGGATTATTGCTTTGCCCATTAATGTTTTCATGCGTGTAAGCAAGTCATGTATTATTTATAAGGATCTACCTAATTCAGGGTTGTGAAAATTGGTTACAGGCCGTGAAACGAGCCATTTCCTCTGAAATGAGCCGTCTCCCGTTTTATATTTACATTTACATTTTCGGCATTTAGCAGACGCCTTTATCCAAAGCGACTTACATTAGTTACATTATACAGTCGGAGCAATTGAGGGTTAAGGGCCTTGCTTAAGGGCTCATCAGAAGCAACCTGGCAGTGTTGGGGCTTAAACCAGCAACCTTCAGATTACTGGTCCAGTACCTTAAACACTAGGTTACAGCTTTACAATTTTATGTAAAATTTAAGGTTTGTGTTTCGATTTAACATTTTTTATTCATGTAGTGTATACAATATGATGCGCGATATGCAATATGAGGCGGTCCTAGCAATCATACGCCAATTACGTTAGTGTAACAGACTTTTCTGTGGTGTAGTGTGCTGATGTTTGATGTATGTGTTTACGTATTGAGTGCATTTTGTCCATTTGTGTGCTTCTCTACACACGTGATCATCTCTCTGTAGTTTGTGCTCAAAAGAACAAGCCAGTAAAGTATTATGCTCCCGACAATTTGTCTTTGTATAGTTTATTTCTTTCTTTATTAACTCAGCAAACTCTTAAGACGCTCATTTACACTAGCAATCGGTTAGACAAAATGATCAAGATGTCAAAGTCTAATGCAGCTAAAAGACTCAGGTAACTGAGTTTGGAAAACTCCCAACCGATTATGTAGACGCAGAGGATGGAGCGTCAAAACATGAACGAGTATTTTGGTCTTTCAGAGGGAGCTGTCAACCTAGCCTATTGTCATTTGTTCACATACCTTTGGTCATAGAGTGGAACAGTTCTTTATTGTAAAATAATGAGAATTAATAATGGATAAACACATGTAACTTATTGTGTAGCAGAAATATAGTGTGGGTAGCAGTAGCACAGTGGGTGGAATTGGTTCTGCACTGCAACATAAGTCATGTGGAACTGGGTTTGATTCTTTTATCTGATTATTACTGTGTAAAGAGTTCTCTGCATTCTTTCTGCGTACATGTACTGCAGGTACTTTACTTACCTTGCACTTGCTAAAAACATGCATAAGAAAAAGGCTGTGCTAATTTGGATTATTGCTTTGCCCATTAATGTTTTCATGCATGTAACACACGTGATCATCTCTCTGTAATCTGTGCTCAAAAGAACAAGCCAGTAAAGTATTCTGCTCCCGACAATTTGTCTATGTACAGTTTCTTTCTTTCTTTATAAACTCAGCAAACTTTAAAGACGTTCAGTTACATTAATATTAATTATTTTGTCGGTTAGTCTAAAGCAGCTTAAACACGACTTGGGTAACTGAGTTTGGAAAACTCCCAACCAATTATGTGGACGCAGAGGATGGTGTGTCAAAACGCGGGCGAGTATTTTGGTCCTTGAGAAGGAGCTATTAAGGTAGGCTGTGCTGTATATTGTAGCTTCCAATTATTCTATCATTCAGTTTATGAGTGTAATTTAATGAGTGTTGTGTAATGTGGCACTTAAAAATCCGGCCCTAGTTATATATCACTATTACTTTTGAGAGCCCATGCAGGTTGGAAATACATTTACAGTCCTTCTGTAGAACCATGACCCATAGGGGGGCTGTGAATACTGTTCTTGTGACAGCACAGTTTTGATCAGTGCATGGTTCACATCAAGAGATATTTCTCCAGAAGACACATATTTTGACCCATAATTTCAAGCAAATCTTATTTTGTCTGGTCAACTTTATTTACTTTGTTAATATAAATCAATTCCTGCATTTTAAGACAGCAAAACATCCAAAAAAAAGTTGGGACTGTAAAGCATTTACCACTTGGTAATGTTGCTATTTCCTCTTACAACACTTAACATTTAAGATGTTTTGGCACTGACGATGCCAATCAATGGAGTGTTTTATGAAGGTGTTATTTTGTCCCCTTCTTCCTGCAAACACATCTTAAAGTGTCACAGTACAGGGTTATCACATTTTTAACATTTTCCACACATTCCCAACTGGGGACAGGTCAGGACTGCAGGCAGGCCAGTGTAGTACCCGTACCCCCTTCAACAGCCATGCTTTTGTAATGTGTGCAGCATGTGGTTTTGCATTGTCTTGTTGAAAAATGCTGGACGTCCCTGGTAAATCTGTCATCTTAAAGGCAGCACATGTTTCTCTAAAACCTCAGTGCTGCCCTCACAGAAGTGTAAATGACACAGCCCCATACCATGACAGGCCCTGGCTTTTGGTCTTGTTGCTAGTAACAGTCTGGGTGGTCCTTTTTGTCTTTGGTCTGGAGCACACAGTGTCTATTTCTTCCAAAAAAGATCTGTAATACTGATTCATCTGACCACAATACAAGTTTCCACTGTGTGATGGTCAATCCCACAAGCCTCTGAGCACAAAAAAAACAGATGGTGCCTCTGGACATGGTTATCACAAGACTTTTTTGGACAGTAAAGTGGCATTTGTGAATGTAACTGTACTGTATTGCTTGACAAAGGTTTACCAAAGATGATCACAATTACCTGTTGACATCACCAAGTTTGTTTGTTTGTTTGGGTGTTTTTACCTCATGAATATCCCAGCTTTTTTAGAATGTGTTGCAGGCCTGAAATGCAGGAATGGACTTATATTAATTAACAAATCAAATAAAGTTGACCAGACAACACATAAGATATCTTGGATTCATACTGTCTGCAGGTTCATACTTAACTTTTTTAATTGCATTTCCCATACCGTCCCAACTTTTTCTGATTGGGGTTGTAAATTTTTACCAGCAAAAAATCAGGTACTCTAATACGTTCACAAATTTTAATGCAAAGAGAATCAGACAAACATTAAGCTGCAACGTCATCTGAAAAGCAGCTGTGTGTTGCTGACATCTTGTGCTTATTTGAGGAACAGGTTTACAATCATGTGGTTTTAATAAAAATAAAGAAGATTCAGGTACACGATATGGCCAAAAGTATGTGGACACTTGACCATGAGCTTGCCCTCTGCCCCCCAAAAAAGATTTAAATGTGTCTTTGGGAATTTGTACCTATTTAAATTACTGTTTTTATACACCTGTGGATGTAGCTTAAAGATCTAAACTCAATGGGTTGGTTTCACAGACAGGAATTAAGCCTAGTCCTAGACTACACAGCATTTTGAATGAAGATTCTCCATTTAAAGCAAAATGTAGTCCTGGACTAGCCTTAATCCCTGTCTGGGAAACCAACCCATAACATTTTGGTGGTATAGTGTGTGTATCAAATTCATTACTGCTGAATTTATTGGTGTTTTTGCCAGGGTGGTGTTTCATAAATAACTTTAAAAAAGACTATAAAGAATATAAAAACATAATATATAAAACAGAATAACTAAAATAAAGCATGTAATGTGAAAAAAGAATAACAGCCGCTCAGGTGGCACAGCGGTAAAACACACTAGCACACCAGAGCTGGGATTTTGAATACATTGTATCGAATCTAAGCTCTGCCATCCGGCTGGGCTGGGCGACTGCATGAACAACAACTGGCTGTCGTTCATAGGCTGGGACAAGCCGAATAGGGACTCCTTATAACTGAACAAATTGCGACCTCTGCTGGCTGGTTGATGGCATCTGCACAGGAGTCGAGAAATAATGCTGATCAGGGTGTGGCTCTCCGTGCACAAAGCTGATCGACATATGAACTCGCCTCGTGCAGGTGAAAAGATGCAGTCGGCTACTGCGCACGTGTCGGGGGGAGGGGGAAGTGTGACAGCTGACCCCCGCTCTACTCAATCGGGGCGGGGGTCATCTCCAGTGGAGAGGAAGCATAATGCAATTGGGTATAAATTGGACATGCTTACATTGGGAAAAAAGGGGAGAATATGCATAAAAAAAAGAATAACCGTATAAATAAAGACATTTCAGTGGTGGAAAATCATATAAAACTAATAAAACAGTTATTGGCTACAAATTTTGACTGCAATACCAAAACATCTTTAAAATCAAAAGGTAATAACAAGAGTATGAAAAAAAACAAGCAAAGACTGTAAAAGTAGCAAATTTAATTAAAAAATGAAGTAAAATATGTTTTTCATTTTTACTGTTATTAATACAATTGAGACATTGTTAGTTTTAACCATGAATGATTAGAATTTAGGTTCGTCATGTGTCACGAAACAGTCATGCTAAAACAGAAAGGGGTCTTCCCTCAACTCTTGGCACAAAGCTGGAAACAATTTATTTAACTGTTACCAATTATTTTGACTAAAAGACAAACATAATCATTTGGTGGGGTGTCCATATACTGTACATACGTTTATTAGAAGAAAATACAGACTGTTTTCTTTTTTTGTTTTTTATCAGTTCCTGATCAAGGATGTGAAAAAGCTTTTTGCTTAACACTGGCTTCCATCTTACCATGAAGGCTTCATTTACGGAGTGCTGCAGAAATGGTTGTCTGTCCGGCAGGTTCTCCTATCTATACACAGAACCTTTAGCACTCTTTTAGAGTGACCGTCGGGTTCTTTCCCATCTCCCTGATTAAGGCCTTTCTTGCTTAAATGCTCGATTTGGCCAGACAACCAACTCTGGAAATGTTCAAGATTGTGCAAATCTTCTTCCATTTCAAAAATAATTAAGGCTATTGTAATCCTGGGAAAACTTAAAGCCTTAGATATTGTTTTATATCCCTGTCCTGATCTATACCTTGCACATAGTTTAATCGTGGACATCCACAGGTAGTTCTTCATGTCATGACAATGCACTGTAAATTGTGGGCCCCTGTAGACCGGGTGTGTGCCTTTCCAAAGTAGGTCCAATCAGTTCAAATTGCAAATGTGGGCTTCAATTGAGGTTTAGATGCATCTCAAAAATAAATAAATGCACCTGACCACAAAGTGGAATGCTACAGCAAAGAGTCTAAATGCACTTACGATTAAGATTGTTCAACACTGATTATCTCTTTATCACGGCACCTGTTAGCGGGTGGGATATATTAGGCAGAAAGTAAACATTTATCCTCAAAGTTGATGTGTTAGAAGCAGGAAAAATGGGCTAGCGTAAGGATCTGAGCGAGTTTGTGATGGCTAGAAAACTGGGTCAGAGCATGCTAAGCCCATGCTGACCCCTGTCCACTGCCGAAAGTGCCATCAATAGGCACATGAATATCGGAACTGGACCACAAAGCAATAAAAGAAGGTGGCCCGGTCTGATGAATCACATTTTCTTTTACATCATGTGGATGGCCGGGTGCATGTGCGTCACTTACCTGGGAAACACAAGGCACCAGGATGCACTATGGGAAGAAGGCAAGCTGGCGGAGGCAGTGTGATGCTTTGGGCAGTGTTCTGCTGGGAAACCTTGGGTCCTGCCATCCATGAGTCTTTGAGTCCATGTTACTTTGACACGTACCACCTACCTAAGCATTGTTGCAGACTATGTACACCCTTTCATGGAAACTGTATTCCCTAAAGGCTGTGGCCTCTTTCAGCAGGATAATGCACCCTGCTCTTCTAAATCAGACTAATCTACCATTTATGGCACATAGAGCAAAAGTTAAAAAGCTTGTATAGTGCAGCTGTCTAATATATTAGCCCACCCAATGCCAAGTCTTGACTCTCTGCCTTGAGTCTTGGTGACACTAAACACACACTTTGCTTTTTTTTAAATGAAGTTCTTTTGGTATGATGAGGTTTTGTTTACCAATCATTAAAAAGGTGTAATTATTATTATTATTTTGCAATTTACATTCATTAATAATCTGCTGTCTTCATGGCTGGATTACTGACCGGGCCAGTGGGGCCAGCGCCCAGGGGCCCTTGAGGTCAGGGGGCCCCAGGGGGCCCTGGCCCAAAACATTTTGCGATGCCTATCAACATTTATGATACAATATATTTTTATTTCCGAGGGCCCTCCATTTTAAGGATCCTCTGACTATTAGGGACTTTGACCAGAGGGCCTCTTGGGGGCCCTAGCCATGCTTTTGGGGCCCCTAGCCATGCTTTTGGGCCCTAGCCATGCTTTTGGGCCCTAGCCATGCTTTTGGGCCCCTTATGAAAATGGATGAGGCGTTGTGGCACTGCTCTGACTTCGACTTCTGGCTATTAGGGGTCCTAGGAAAGAGGGGGGCATATTTTTAGAGGGCCCTGGTTATGAGAGCCCCTACCAAGGGGCCCTAGAGAAGAGCAGGGCAAACCATTAGAGGGCCCTTGATCACGAGGGCCCCTGCTATGGGGCCCTTGACTTCCCTAGAAGTCGTTTACCGTGGCTCCTTGACTTTCTAGGGACCTACAAATTGCCAGGCAAGCTACCATATTTCATAAGACGTTTTGTTGCAAATATGCGATTCAGGCTCTTACTTAATGTTTCTGAATTTGTATTGTTTCAAAATTATTATGTTCAATTTCTCTTAAGTGCAGAGACACAAATTAATTTAGCAATTTTGCAATTATTTAAATTTAAGACAAGCAATTTCAAGCAGTTTGAATGCATACACACACTTAACTGAGCTATTTGATGTTCTTTTCATGCCTGACAATATGTCCAACAGTGAGCTCACTTTAAAGGCTAACTCACTCGCTGCAGCATATCCTTCAGATCTGAACATGAGCCTGGCAGATGAATTGATACAATACAAATCATTCATAACAGAAAAGTCTGCCCAGGGGCCCAGACTATCCTTAATCCGTCCTTGGCTGTCTTGTATATTGCAGAAAAAAAATGGCCCAAACCAAAACTCTTTTTAATCATCCTAACAACAAATCATGATGATTATATAGTGTATTTGTGTATGAATCTCAGTTCAGCCAGTCTTCAACACTTATTTAGTTATTTAGGCACAGATTAATGCAAATTACATTGAAAAAGTAAAATGTTTTCAAAATCTAGCATTTTGTACTAATAAAAAAATCCCTGCAAGCTTCTCAACAGATTCAGTTAAGAAGGCACAGGAAGTACTAGAGAAGCATATTTTGCCGGCAGTAGACATGTCCTCACAAGCTTTTTAAGAACATCCAGTATAACGCCCTTTAATTTCAGTTACCCAGCAACAAGTCTGTTTGCACAGATTACAAATGCTCCCTTTGCACGTCATCTGAAAGCAGTTTGTGGGAGGGCATGGTGAAAAATGCCAGTATTGCATGCACATAGTTAAACATTTTGGAATAAGTACAGCTACTAGAGTTAGTAAGTTTGTAGACTAGAGCTAAACGTTCTGATTACAGGACACTGTTGGCTTTATATTGTTGGTTGGAGCACTATTCCCCTCCCAACACCGACACTGAGGTGTTTAAAAATCCCAACATTGCTGCATCTAATACTTACTCCAATACATCATTGCAGTGCTGAGAATAGTCCAAAACCCAAACCACATATGGTCAATGATTAATTGTTGGGATAATTAAAAGGAATTTGGGGTTTGGCCATTTTTGAGTATATACAGTATACACATGAGCACAAACATTTGGGCCATTATGCCTAATATGCTGCAAAACAATTCTGACCTGCCGAAACATGACCTTTACAAGACATCTGACAGAGTCTTGTGCTATTTGGTATCAGGACATTACCAGCAGGCCATTCTACTTCTGTATGTTGCAAGGTGGATCTTCCTACAGTGCATTATGTTGAATCTCTTCTGTGGGTAAACAATGCACTTAGATTTGTTGGGTCAGTCGACCTTCTTCCATTGCTCTGATGACCAGATCCAATGCCTGCATACCCATAGTGGTTGCTTTGGACAGTGGACATGGGAATTTTCACTGGTCTGTGACTGTGCAGCCTCATACACAGAAGGATTTGATGCATGCCATGTTGTAACCCACTCACTTGATTACCAGTATTAAAATGATTGAAAAATATAATTCTTATTCCAAAGAAACTGACACATTAACAATATTTCAAAAGTAGTAAAACTAATTTTGTTTTCAGCTGCCCGGCACAAAGAGGGAGCCGCCCTAAACTCCAGCCCAACATTCTCAGAGTTGCCGCTCCCCTTTTGCTTCTCTTACTGTCTCATAATCATTTATCATTCACTATAGTTAAAGGTGGGGCCTGTACTTGCAAAAATAAATTATATGCTTATATAAATAAATTGCAAAAAAATTATTATGTATTGAGTTTGTGCCAACAGTTTGGGGCAGGCTCTATTCTATTCAGCACACCAGTGCCCCTGTTCAGAAAAAAGGTTTATAAAGACATGGTTTGACCAGTGAACTACACAAAATCCCAGACCTTGTGGAATATCCCATTTTATGCACCTCTTAGAAATGGGTGTGCCCGAAACATCTGAACCTATTTACTAGGGGTGTCCACATACTTTTGGCCATATTGTGTAACTACTGCTTCTGATTAGAAATGTATTGCCATCAGACTGATAGGCAATGATGGTTTTGGACTTGGTTTATTTTTAATTTGGCAATTTAGTTTGACTAGGCAACAACGGAAATCCTGTTTCTATGTTGTGATGAATCATGACTAGCAACAGGTCTAACATATGAAACTTCACATCTACATTCAAATAAAGAGGATGGCAAAACTCATGGGCTAAGAAAGTAATACATACAGTATAAAATTAAATCTCTAAAAGTAGCATTGTACTGTACTGTCTTTATACACCTAATATAGAGAACTTTATTTACAGGTTTCCTAATGCACCTAATATACCCATTGCACTGTAAAGTCCAGAACTTACAGCATACTTTATCACAGACTGGACTGAACAATGAAAAACTATTTTTTGCATTTAATTTTGTGTTTGTATGATTTGTGTAAATCCTATTTATTTAAAGTACCCTCCATGCCACCCAGCTGAGTCTGGTTCCTCTCAAGGTTTCTTCCTGTAATTTTAAGGGAGCTTGCCTTGCCACTGTTGCCCTCGACTTGCTTAATAGGGTTTTTTTGTCTGTTGGTCCTGGATTCTGTAAAGTTGCTTTGAGACAATGTTCATTGTAAAAAGCGCTATATAAATAAATTTGACTTGACTAAAGTTCGTCCTAAAAACAGACAAATAAAAAAGAACACTCCTGATAAATAGGGTAAGATTTTAACTCGGGTGCTAACAAGGTAACCTACAGCATTAGATTGTGTTTAACTTCCACCATTATTAATTATTAGATGTTAGCCATTTAGCAAGGCTTTCATTAGCATGATTAGCAGGCGCTTATATGCTTGTGTGCTTTTTTTCACCCTCAAGCTAAAGTTAAATTGACAGGATTAACGAAGCAAGTTTCACTTTGCTCATATTTAACAACACACTATTTAACTTATCATTTTGATATGTTGTTCAAAAGTGTTTGGACTCCTGGTTTTACTGGGTAGTTAAGGGCAACAGCAAAAATTAACCACCAGGCTAAATGTTTGACCCGAATGCAATGCATGAACAAATTCAGAAAACAGGGGTCACATACACAAAATGCCTTTTCTTTAAAAGTAATCATTTTATTAATTAAAGCGAAAAAATCAATACATTGTATGTGTGCTCTAAAGGCAGGATTCTTCTGCCTTCGAATCGTGCTCAGACGAATCAAACGCCTACACGCGAACGAGCGGGGTGAAACGACTCGGTTCGCGAGTCAAATGAAACAAAAAACCAGCCTAAAAGAAGCCATGAGGTGAGATCGCTAGGTGGCACTGCGACCGGGACCAGTATGTTAGTAGTGGATTGGTCCACTAACACCCAGACACACGATTACAAACCCCAGTTCCTTTCTCTTAACTCTAACTACAAAACAGGAAAAAGGAATTGGTCGGAGAGTCGTTTCATTAAATCGACTCTGGGAGTCGCTTAGAAGAATGTGAATCGACAATAGATTTCAATATAAATTTACTTAAGTTTTAATGAAGAAAGCGCTTTAATTATGTGAATAATGTAACACACCACCGGCCTTCTGTCTAACCAGCTGTGTAAAGTGCAAACCAGTAACTCTGTTCTTTGCTTAAATATCACCAGTCAGCTGTGACTAATTAGCTGACTAGTACAATTTGTTACACCTGACCATGAGCTTGTTAGACATCCCAATTCAAAAACAAATGGTATTAAAATTGAGTGATATCTATGTGATCTTTTTAGCTATATCAATAGAAGTTTTATCACAACACTTTGAAATATGTCTGTGGGAATTTGTGCTTAGTCAGTCAAAAGACAATTTGATCAAGAAAGTCTCAATTGATGATCCAGTTCATATTTATACACTCACACATATGCAAGTCACCCATTCAGTGGGCACTGATACACCCTGATACCATAAAAAAATGTTGGCTTTTGCACCTTCTGCTGATTTACTCTTACATGGATGGTCCATTCATCTTTGGCTTGGAGAACATAATGTCATCTTCTCAAAAATAGGTTAAACTGTGGACTCATCTGACCACACATTTACACTGTCTTTGGTCCACCTAAGTTGAGCTCAGGCCCAGAAAACTTATGAATTTCTGTATAGACTGATGTATGGCTTACTGTTTGCATTTCTTGATGGTGGTGGACTGTGTTAAGTGACAACAGTTATTACAGTAGTATTATATTTATCACAGTAGAATTAAAGATTCTCCAGCAATGCTGAAGGCTTGAAGGTCACACACATTCAGCAATGGTTTTCAGCCTTGCCCTACACTGAATGAGATCTCTATGGAATCTTTTCACAATATTACGTATGGTAGATGGTGGAAAAACCTGTGCTTTGTGAAAATGTGTGATTTGGATCATTGTCCTGATGAATAATTTAGCCATGACTCAATGTAAGCTTCTTGTCTGATTTATTATCTGCTGGTACTTGATGAAGTCGATGATAGCATGTATCAGAACATGTTGTGGGCACAGGCTCATAAACAAGATCATAATCCTTAACTGTTATATGCTATACATTTTAATTGGATCGTTTTTACATTGGTTTGGATATCAGAATATTATTCAACTTCATAGTTAAATATAAATAAACAAGGATGTGTTTACCTCTAAAAAAGTTTACCAGGTTTTGCGGAGGTACAAAATGTACCTCAACATAATCATTCATTAGCCAATTAAAAATTAGTGCTTTATTTATTTCAGTAAAAAATTAATAAGAAAAGTTTATCAGGATTTCTGGCTGTGTCTCAATCCACATCATTGAAACCTTGCTCCCTAAGATACCAGTCACACCCATTAATAGGCAGATTCCGATGTATAAGATCATATACGTAAAAAAAACTGCTCAGTATAATAATAAAATAAGCGTAACACACACACACAAACACACACATTGTGGTTTTCAGTTGCGTTTATTAAAAGTAATTTATAAAATTACTCAGTCGAAAATATTTTCTTTCTTGTTCCCTCATTTCTTTCCTTCCTGCTTTTACTTCTTTGCTGCTTTCAGATGCATCTGGAAACACTGTTCGCAAGCGATGGACAGGCCGACCACGAGGGACACAAACTCCTCAAAGCTTACTTCTCCGTCTCCATTGGTGTCTAGATCCTTCATGATTTTGTCTACTGTAGCAGGGTCTTTCTGGGACTGCAGAGAAAAAGATGGAAAATGTGTTATGGGGCAAGTATAAAGCATTAGTAGAGTAAAGAGCAAAAATAAATCATATGGCCAAGGTCACCAAACCATTAGTTTGTTTGACACCTCTGGCTTTAATATAAAGCTGACCTTCCACTGCAATTTTTACAGCTTCCACTTTTCTGGAAAGAGTCTGTATGTGGAAATTTGTCAAAAACACTTGTGTTCTATGTTCTAATTCATTTTAAAGGTGTTGAGTGGGGTTGAGGTCAAGGTTCTGAGCAAATCATGACTATATTATTATAAAATTATTTTAATACCTGTTAGCAATTTATCATTAAATGGAGTGTCCACATACTTCTGTTCATGTACTGTATGTCAGCCAGAGGTCAGAATAGAGGAGTTTAGATGAAGGGAGGGAGAGCGTGTTACAATAAGAAGGAGAAGTGAAAGGGGGAAGAGAAACAGCAGTACCTTAAGAAAGCTGGACAACTCTGTCTCCATAAGCATCCTGAGCTCTCTGCGACTCAGCGTGCTGCTGCTCCCCTCTTTTCCTGCATAACGGTGGAACACCGTGATCAGCGTTTCCATGGCTCTTTCCAAGTCAGATGGCATGGTGACTCACTGCAAACAAAAACGCATATCCATTTTACAATGCCTGCTCTTCCCTGCTAAAACATACAAATCCTACCCTACATAATCACATTTTTGCCCCAACAAGTATAGCTGTCACAATCATCACATTCTTTTTCACTGACTCTGAAAAGGACTGGTGTTGCAATGTTTGCTAGAGGACTGTGGGCCAAGTATGAGTAACACAGAACTGCATTTGTACTAACATAATTTAGAAAAAGGTATTGCCAAAGTGCTACACCGCTTAGCAAAATAAATCTTCATATACCAGGGTTTGACATATTGGGCATTCTTTGGTCAGTTTTAATTCCACATCACTGACCATAAACCAGTTTAAAACTGGCCTGCGAACAACAGAATATATAAAAATAAATAAGGGCAACAGAGAAAGAAGCAAAAAAGCAAAAGCCATTGTTGGGCAGCAAACAACATATACTCAGTTTACCCAATTAAGTAACTATATAAAGTCAAATATTAGAGCACTTTAGGTTTTACTAGCAGAGGTAAACTAATGTGTGGTGTTAAACTGGAGTTGGAATTTCCCTTCAACACACACCCATTAAATTCATTCACACTTACAAAAAACAGCAATGAGACGTCACAGATTCTGAGTTTCGTAATGCCCTGCAGCTTTCAATAGGGGACAGGTTTGGAATGCAGGTAGACTTTAAAAGATTACCTGTTATTTGTAAAAGACTATTTTCATTTAAGTTATACCTACTGTCCAAACTGTTTTCATTTTCAACTGGGTTTGTACGTGAGTCAACAAAGTCTACTGAGCCATAAACTGAAATCAATCATTGATAAGGTACTCTTAAGCACTATGATTATACTATGAAAACAAAAGTGAAAAGGTGAACTGTAGTATGTAATGTTGAGAATAAACTCAACAGTACAAATGTTTAATGGTTTAGCACACATCTTAAATAATGTCAAATTCTGTACAACAGGCCAGTAATTATTTATTTCTTACTTATAATTATATACATTATAAGCTACACCGATCAGCCACAACATTAAAACCACCTCCTTGTTTCTACACTCAATGTCCATTTTATCAGCTCCACTTACCATATAGAAGCACTTTGTAGTTCTACAATTACTGACTGTAGTCCATCTGTTTCTCTGCATGCTTTGTTAGCCCCCTTGCATGCTGTTCTTCAATGGTCGGGATTCTCACAGGACCACCACAGAGTAGGTATTATTTGCAGTGACAATGACATGGTGGTGGTGTGTTAGTGTGTGTTGTGCTGGTATGAGTGGAGTTTTTAAACACCTCACTGTCACTGCTGGACTGAGAATAGTCCACCAACCAAAAATATCCAGCCAACAGCTCCCCATGGGCAGCGTCCTGTGACCACTGATGAAGGATTGAAGATGACCAACTCAAACAGCAGCAATAGATGAGCAATGAGTCTCTGACTTTACATCTACAAGTCAGTAATTATAGAACTTCAAAGTGCTTTTATATGGTAAGTGGAGCTGATAAAATGAACAGTAAGTGTAGAAACAAGGAGGTGGTTTTAATGTTACACTGTCGTCGAAAGTATTTCAACTCATTGTTCTTACCTCCAAGAGCCACACCCATTGCTAAACGGTGCATGAAACGTTATACGTTAAACGGTGCAATAGAAATCATTTCTATTCTATTCTATTTCTAAGTCTCTGTTTTAGTTGCAACTGAACAATGGTAGCTGTAGTAAACTATAATATGGGCTGAATTTTTTGCAGCACACATTTGAATTGGATGTCCAACAATCGTATGGTCATGTGTTCATATATTTTTTGCCACATAGTGTACAAGCAGTCATTTTAATAAATATTGGGTCAGTCTGAATCCCTCTTTTATAGTGCAAATAGTAAAAGTGAGTTGAGAAATGTGTGTGTGTGTGTGTGTGTGTAAGTGAGTGTGTGTAAGTGAGTGTGTATGTGGAGGGAGGGCGGATGCACTGAACCCAAAAGAAGTGTTGGTAGTGAAAAACGATACTTTTTTCAGAGTATTGAAATGAAAAATCGAAGGTAACTGTTTAAAGAAGCTGTAAAATCCTGTAAACTGTAAAAGTACTACGGTAATGAAGTGTGCATTGTTTATTCACCTCTGTAATATAGAAACAGTGATTTCAGGTGAAGGCTTAATACAATCTGCCTGTAAGTATTAATCAGGAAATAAAAGAAACGATTTAAGACGAAGTTCTAAGTAACAGTTGGTGGTAAAAAAGAATATTAGTTATAAAAACCGAACATTACCTTTTGGCAGACGGAGATGAGCTTTGTAAAGACTGTAGAGTGTTCTGGCTGGTACAGAAAACTAAAACGTCTAGCACAAAGCTTTTATAGACAACCACCGCCCGAGCGGAATTTGGGTGCGTAGGCACAGCTTTACCTTTAAGAGTCATTTAACTGAATCGAATCGTTTTTAGAGTCGATCAAAGTTAAATGATTCACCTCTCAGTCGCCGAATCTGATAACACTGAACTTTCATTCGTTCGTTCACTGTCTGTTTTACCACAGCTTTATCTTATTCAGGATCGCGGTGGGTCCAATTTACTGGGGGAAGATAGGAAACACCCTGGTCAGTCCATCACAGCACAAACACACAGGCACACACACACACTCTCTCTCTCTCACACACACACACACACACACACACACACTCACACAACTAGGGCAGTTTTGTATCTCCAGTTAACTTGACTTCATGTCTTTGGACCCACACAGACATGGAGAGAACATGCAAACTCCACACAGAAATAACCTGGACTGCTCTACTTGGGCATTTACATTTTCGGCATTTAGCAGACTCTTTTATCCAAAACGACTTACAGTTGTGACAGTATACAATCTAAGCAATTGAGCGTTAGGGGCCTTGCTCAGGGGCCCAACAGTGGCGACCTGGCAGTGGTGAGGCTTGAACCGGTAAAATTCTGTTTACTGGACCAGTACCTTAACCACTAGGCTACAGATGCCCTAAGCGACAAAGATCCAGGATCTCCCTGCTGTGAGGTGACAGTGCTACCTACCAAGCCATTGTGCCCCAAAACACTGAGCAGACACTTTTAATCAGTGTGTCTACACCTGGCGTGTTTTACCACCAGGTGGAGCAGTAAATAATGATTTTGAATAAATATATCGGACAGGGCACCAATCAGGCGTAAGGCACATCCACATAACCAATGTTTATTCCTCAACCCAGAGAAAGTCTTGATGTAAAATGTGCAATATAATTTTTTGTAAATGTAGGATTAATATTGTCAACTGTGTTAGTACTCTAAAACCAATGCTTCTTCCATAATCACCCAATTTATTTTATGGCAGATGTCTACCTAGCAAAAGCTTTCAAATGTTTGACCACCCCTAAGCATTATGTTGTTAACAGGCTGATGTGTTAGGTTAACTAAATCTGAATCACTTGTTCAGGATGAAGTCACTATTGGCCATGTGTACTTTTTAGCTACTTACTGAGGAATGTTTAATTTTAGTAAGCATTTAGTGGTTAATAACTAAGAAACCTTAGCCTTAGGCTGGTAATCAGTAACCAAGGTAATGTTTAATTAGCAATAAAATAGTTAGCATTCAGTAGGTTGTTACTGAGGAAAATTGTATTTAGCAATAGTAACTGAGAAATATTGTATTGGCACCAGGTGGTGCAGTGGGATATTCCGCTAGCACACCAGCGCCAAGATTCTGAACTCCTCGGTTTGAAACCACCAGTCGGCTGGGAACCATCTAGCAAGCATAATTTGCAGGGTCTGCAGCAGACACGTTTCGGCTAGGGCAGGATGACTGGACTATGTGGGTGGGGTCTTCACTTTTCATAATTTAGGATTTTAATATTTAAAAAAGAAAATATATAAGAAACATAAGTACTCATCTCACATTTGACAGAAATATTCTGTGGCCAGTGATTCAAATGTGAAACAAGCTAGAATAGCATTCCACAATGTTATGACATCATAACTACAGCCAAATTTTAATAAAATGATCTTAAAACTGTTTTGTTATGGTACTTTGTTTCTCCTTGTTTTATATCACAATGCTGAGAGAGAATAACATGATTACAAATCACACAGTGTAATTCGGGTCAGATCATGCATGGATACTACAGAATCATGAATAGGGTTTTTGTTATTGAGCAACAAATTTGGAGATGATTAATTTCTTCCATAATCACCCAATTTATTTTATGGCAGATGTCTACCTAGCAAAAGCTTTCAAATGTTTGACCACCCCTAAGCATTATGTTGTTAACAGGCTGATGTGTTAGGTTAACTAAATCTGAATCACTTGTTCAGGATGAAGTCACTATTGGCCTTGTGTACTTTTTAGCTACTTACTGAGGAATGTTTAATTTTAGTAAGCATTTAGTGGTTAATAACTAAGAAACCTTAGCCTTAGGCTGGTAATTAGTAACCAAGGTAATGTTTAATTAGCAATAAAATAGTTAGCATTCAGTAGGTTGTTACTGAGGAAAATTGTATTTAGCAATAGTAACTGAGAAATATTTTATTGGCACCAGGTGGTGCAGTGGGATATTCCGCTAGCACACCAGCGCCAAGATTCTGAACTCCTCGGTTTGAAAATACCAGTCGGCTGGGAACCATCTAGCAAGCATAATTTGCAGGGTCTGCAGCAGACACGTTTCGGCTAGGGCAGGATGACTGGACTATGTGGGTGGGGTCTTCACTTTGTAGCTAATTACAGGGAATTTTGTTACTTTTTGGTAGCTAATTACAGGGAATTTTGTTACTTTTTGGTAGCTAATTATTGTGGACATTTTAGTTGCTTGTAACAGAGAAAGTTTGCTTGTGACATGTAAATCTTTATCCTTTATAATTTTGGAGATAGATTATACTGTATACTACACTGCAATTGCAATTTGACAAGTTTTTAGACACATTTATCCACTTACCATGCACCTTTTAGGATAACTGTACTCATGGGTTGGCCTTCCTTTGCTCTCAAAAAATGTTGTGCATTCTGAGAGACAGACTTTCTGTCAGTTTGAACCAGTCTGGCCATTCCTCACTGACATCTTATTAACAAGACACTCTGTCAACAGAACTCCAGTGGATGTTTTTCACTATTCTTTAGAATTTTTTTTTTTAGAAATACTCAAACCAGCTCATGCCACGCTTAAACACCCAAGGAACTACAGGTTTTGCTTACCTTAAATGTCATAATTTAGGATTTTAATATTTAAAAAAGAAAATATATAAGAAACATAAGTACTCATCTCACATTTGACAGAAATATTCTGTGGCCAGTGATTCAAATGTGAAACAAGCTAAAATAGCATTCCACAATGTTATGACATCATAACTACAGTCAAATTTTAATAAAATGATCTTAAAACTGTTTTGTTATGGTACTTTGTTTCTCCTTGTTTTATATCACAATGCTGAGAGAGAATAACATGATTACAAATCACACAGTGTAATTCGGGTCAGATCATGCATGGATACTACAGAATCATGAATAGGGTTTTTGTTATTGAGCAACAAATTTGGAGATGATTAATTTCTTAGTGCACTTTGGCGACCTCACTAGTCTCCAACGTGTAAAGTCACCATTTGCATCTTTGCAACTGTGCAGATGCATCGACCAGACATCTATTACATTTGCAGCAGCAAACCAGTGAAGCCTCATTGAGCCTTTACTTCCTCAGACAAGGCCTACCGTGACTGAAAAGTGGCCAGCCAGGACAGTGTAAACACCTAGACGTGATTTTGAGTTAGTGTATTAAACTGCTGTGACACAGAATTAGTTTTCTTGTACAACCCTAATTCCACTAAAGCTAGGACAGTGACATGCAAATAAAATGTAAAGCAATGATTTGTAAACTGTCTTTTACATGCTTTTAATTAAAAACAGCACATGTTTTTTTAATGGTTTACATCATTAACTTTAACAAGTGCAGATCACACATTTAACTGTAGTTAATGAAGAGTGACTAAGGGAAGAGAACTCTGAGGAGAATACCCTCCCCCCATAAATTTATTTAATTAGAGCAACGAAAATAGAGAGAATGCCAGTACAATGGTTCGAAGAGGAGAAAAGGGCATGATAGGTAAATATATAGACAGTCAAATAGGAGTTGGGAGGAGCTTCCAGCCGTGTGCCAAACTCCATTTGTTGATTTTTGTAAATACAAGACGAATTCTTATTTATTGCCTACAACATGTTCTGAGGATTGTTTAATAAAAGGAACATTAATAAATGGCTCAGTTGGGATAGGCTCCGGCATCCCCGTGACCCTAATTGGATAAGCGGATAAAGAAAATGAATGCATGAATGAATGACTCCATTGCTGATATAAATTACATACGATGCTCTATCATGTCTGTATCATCCCAGTACTATATCGACTTTTCAATTTATCCTAAAGCTGTTCAGTGGAGTTCATGTCAGAACACTGGAGTTCCACCAGCCCAAAATTCCTTTATGGGTGGATTCCAATGCATTACATCATGTAACAGATTAAAAAGGCTAACTTACTGCTCAGAATGATTAGTATAATAAAAAAAGTAAAAAAGACACAGATTGTGTTTTGCAGTTGTGTTTATTAAATCTCATTTATAAAGTGACTTAGTAAAAAATTTTCTCTTCTTCCGTTTGCCTTTACTTCTTTCCTGCTTTCAGATGCGTCTGGTAACACTGTTCGCAAGCGATGGACAGGCCGACCACGAGGGACACAAACTCCTCAAAGCTTACTTCTCCATCTCTGTTGGTGTCTAGATCCTTCATGATTTTGTCCACTGTAGCAGGATCCTTCTGGGACTGCAGAAAGCAAGATGGATAATGCATTTATGAGCAAGTAAAATGCATGGATGTTTTAAAGCACAGAGACAGGTTTGCAGAGTGATGTGAGAAAACATTCTTGAGTAAAAAGTAAGTACCTTAAGAAAGCTGGACAACTCTGCCTCCATAAGAGTCTTAAGCTCTCCTCGGCTCAGTGTAGTGCTGTTGCCTTCTCTTTTTGCATAAGTGTGGAACACCACAATGAGTGTTTCCATAGCTTTTTCCAAGTCAGATGGCATGGTGACTCACTGTAAACACACAATGAACAGTTATTCATCAATGTCAGTTCTTTCTAAATATCCCATAAACACATATGTTTGATTTAGACTGACTTTCTCTCACACGTACACACTCATATTGCATAACCTGGTTTTGCCCCAACAAGTATAGCTGTAAACTATAGTATATAAGTGGTGAAACATGATTTAATTTTTAAACGAGCCTAAGTAATTATGTAAAACAGATATAAAATAATGTTAAATAGATACATTATACAGTAATTAAATATGCATAGTTGATTAATGTTTATCCACACCAAAGGTAAACAATATAAAAACACATCATTTCAGGTGGAGGCTCAGTAAACCCTGCCCTAAGTATTTGGAACGTACCAGAAGGAGAGATTCAATCTAAAATGCCTGGTGGTAAATAACAATAGTTGTTATATAAGCAAAACCTACCTTTTGATGCACGGAGCTGAACTTTATAAGAAGAGTGGGCTGGGTGGCGTAGGAAAACTGAACAAGCCAGCACAAATGGTTTTATAGAGAGCCACCGCCCGGAATGTGGGCGTGAAAGCACTGCTGTATCATTAAGAGTCATATTATTGATTCGATTCTTTCTGCCACTGTTTTTAGAGAATCGAGCTTTTATGATTCACCACTGAGTGGCTCCCAGAAACACTGAGCAGTGTCATGTAATACAAATACAAATGTAAATATGTGCAGACGACATTAACTAATAATATTAGACTTCTTATTTCTATAAATACTCATCTTTTTTGGAGATATCTGAATGTGTTTCATTTGCGTATACACTTGAGTAAAAATGATTCCCTGAGTAAAATCCACATCGAATAATTAATTAATTAATTAATTAATAAGCAAATTAATGCGAATAATTTTATAGTTCCAGATGTACGTATAAAATAGTACAGCACACCATTAAAAATACATTAAAATAACAGCATAAAACATCTAACCCTTAGGCCATCGATTCAGCAGTCTTTTAAAAGAGTCGTTTAAAAAGAACGATTCGTTAGTGATTCTCCCGTTACTTCACTAATCAAAAAAATGCATTGAATCACAGTATTCAGTAATTTACTGTATATTTTTACATTTCTATTTATACTATATAGTTAATCAGTATCAGTGTGGGGTGTATAGGGAACAACTCCACATGAATGCCAATGATTTTTTTTATAGGATATAAAATGGAATAGTAAAACAATGCACTTACACATGATTTAAAAAATGCATCCAAACTAGCTTTATTTATTTCAGCCCAAATACGTCGCCAACTGCATTGATTATAATCACTAACAAAAAGTGGAAAGCCTTGTCACAAAGGTTAATGACATTAATTTTGTTCTTTTTGCTGATAACAGTCTAGATGGTCCTTTTCATCTTTGGTCCGGATCACACGGCATCCCTTTTTTTTCCAAAAAAGACCTGGAATGTTGATTCATCTGACCACAATACACGTTTCCACTGTGCGATGGTCCGTCCTAGATGCCTCCGAGCCCAGAGAAGTCGATGCCGCTTTTAGACATGGTTAACATAAGGCTTCTTTTTTGCACAGTAAAGTTTTAAATGGTATTTGTGCATGTAACTCTGTATTGTAGTGCTTGACAAAGGTTTGCCAAAGTAATTCCTTGCCCATGTGGTTATATCAGCTATTGCTGAGTGGTGGTTTTGATGCAGTGCCGTCTGAGGGATCAAAGGTCATGGGCGTTCAGCTTAAGCTTGTGCCCTTGGCCTTCCTTGAATCGTTTAATGATATGCACTGTAGAGGGAGAAATATGCAATTCGTTTCCAATCTTTCTTTGAGGTACATTGTTTTTAAAAATTTTCTCACACATTTGTTGACAAACTGGAGATCCTCTGTCTATCTTTGCTCATCAAAGACTCAGCTTTTACTGGATGCTGCTTTTGTACCAAACCATGATTACAATCACCTGTTTGGAATCACATCATTATTTAGTTTTTTCACCTCATTACTAGCCCTAAATTGCCCCCATCCCAACCTTTTTTGGAATGTGAAACCTTTTTGCAGGCCTGAAACGCAGGAATGGAGGAATATTAACAAATGAAATTAAGTTAAACAGACAAAACATGAAATATCTTGGGTTTAAACTGTCTGCAAAATCAAACATCAAATAAAAGTTAAAGTAAATGTAAGGAACACTGCATTTTTATTTTATTTGCATTTTCCATACTGTCCCAACTTTTTCTGATTTGGGGTTGTACATACCAAATGTATTAGCTTAGTTTCTGTATTCATATTTCTGACCCTCAAGTTGTATAAAAGGCAGCAAATGTGCAAATGTTTCTTTGGATAAGATACAATCATACACTTACAGAACACAAAAAGAACAGTTGCAAAAATAATAATAAACTGATAAACTGATAAAATACACTGTATGACCAAAAGTATGTTGACACCTAACCATGAGCTTGTTGAATATTCTATTCCAAAACCATGGGCAATAATATGGTGTTGTTTTCCACCCCTTTGTGGCTAAGTCATCCTCTACATTCCACATTCCACAAGATTTTAACCCTAAAATCTGTGCAAGCTACAACAGTTTGTTCCACATCAAACTTGTCAGACAATGTCTTGGACCTTGCTTTGTGCAAAGGGCCTTGTCATGCTGGAACAGGAAAAGGCCTTTTCCAAACTGTTGCCATATAGAACTATATACGTGCTGTTATATAATTGTTTTTTAATATCTGCTTGTTTCCATTGAATGTGTCTAAAACTTTTGAAATTCATTACTTGGAGGGGTCTCCACATACTTTTGGCCATATTTGAAGTACATTTTCCCTACAAGGTACTTTTGACCTCAGTTGTATTAAAGCCTGGTATATTATATCATTGTCATTAAGATAAAAAGTAATACATGTTTTATAGTAGCATTTCTAAACTGGGGTAACATGGAGAAAAAACCCCCAAATGATCGAGTCTCTGTTTTTCATTATTTAAACAATGCTGGCAATGCTTTGTGGACAAGGCCAGACAACACTGAAAAAACAACAATTATAATAGACCAATCAAAACATTACTAATAATACAACACATGAGAGGTTTAGTGATCAGGGTGGAGTCTGTTTGACCCTCCACCCCGTTCTCGCTCCTCTCTTTTTTCCCAAATGAGTGAGTCATAGCTTCCAGAGCTAGCTCTAACCCACATCCCTTTGTATGTGTGTGAGTAAGAGAGAGAGAAAGCAAAAAAGAGTGTATTTTGGAATACAGTCAAAAGCTGGTCTTTATCTCAGAGGTATTTTAAAAGGAAGTTAGTTTGGACAACATACCACTTACTCTACCTCACTTTAGCAGATCTGCTGTGAAACTGGGAGTGTAGAGATGAGGGGTGTGTAGAAGTAAAACAAATTGTGTACGCCAGTATTTAAGTACTTTACAGAATTGTAAGAATCTCAATTTTATTTTCAACCATCTCAATTTAAATAAATTAGCAGTGGGTCAAATGCCACATCGAAACACTGGGTACATTGCATCAGTATGCACTGGTCAGTGGGTCAGGTGCACCATGCAAGATGTTACAATGTGCTCTCACAAGGTATATGGCAGACACGAGTAGTAAATGAAAAAGAATTGCAATATGATCTGAAAGCAGGAGGAACCACACAGAGAGCTGTAAGCCATTTTTTTTAAAAACCCAAAATCCAGTGCATATTTAGCTGATTTCAGAATAAATGTTAAATACTCTATATGTTAAATGTTTGTATACAATGTATTGCATATACCATAATTTTGAATTATTAAGCAAACATTAAATCCATGAAAACCCTCAAAACCCCAATTTACACATTAAATTACTTTATAGAGTCTAAACTGCCCCCGTCCCATCTCATCCTAGAGTCTAGGCTTTCTATTAAGACATGAAATAAAATTGAAGCTTTTATTTACAGTATGGGAAAACCACTTAAAATTGCAAGAAAAATATATAGAAATACTTTTTTTTTTTTTTTCGATATTACAAGTAGCTGTATGCACTTTTTTATGCTAACACAGATAAACATGTGAATGTATAATGCAAAAACATCCTGAAAACAAATCTGTGTAGGATCTGCCATTATGTAAAACATTGATGCTCACCTACAAAGCCAAAAATGGACCAGCCCCAAGCTACCTTTGTGGTCTAATCAAACCCCGCTCTGTACCACGCAACCTCTGAGCCACTAGTCTCACTCGACATGATCCTCCACCCAGGACTCGAAGAAGACAAACATCAAGGCTCGTCTCTGTACTTACACCCAAGTGGTGGAATGAGCTTCCTCTCTCCACCTCTTTACTAAGCACTTAAGCTGACTTGTACTTACTTATTTACTAACACTCTTACTCATTTCTTAAAAAAAAAAAAAACTTTGGTTCTAACAGGGTTTCAGCAGATTTGTGTTCTTGAACTGTTGTTTACTTAAACTAGAGTAAGGTAATGTTCACTATGAAAGCACGTAAGTCGCTCTGGATAAGAACATCTGCTAAATGCCAAAAATGTAAATGTAATGTATTTGCTTTCTTGATGTTCCTGTATGTCTGTTTATTGTTGTAAATAAGTCTTTATACTGTATCTTATTTGATTACTTTCTCCTCATTTTAATGTGGAACTTGTGTTGAGATCTTGATTACTCCTGTCTGTTTCAAATCAGGATTGGAACACACTGTTACTACATTCCTTTTGGTCAGGACTTTGGCAATATTGCACTGAGGGATATTAAAAGTTGCTATTGTAACGGTAAGAAAAAGGCAATTGAGAAATGCAAGGAAGAAAACCATTAAAAATTTAGGTTTTTCTAATAAGGACATTGCAAAGAAAGCCAAGGTGTCAGTGAGAACAGAACACCATCAAAAAGCACTTGGAAACCGATCTGATACACCCAATGCAACACCAACAACCTCAGAAGAGAGCTTTGCAGTGGAAACGTAATAGGTGGCTCACAATACAACTTGAAGCAGAGCTTAACACTGGTTAAAGTATGGAAGTCTCAGTTTTAATTAAAGATAATGTGTTGAGCTGCAGGTTTGACAAGTCGGGTGGAGAAAAGAAAGCCATTACTCAGATGTCAACATAAAATGAGGATTGCATGGGTCATAAAGCACTTTCAATGGGCTACTGGTGACTGGAAGAAGATCTTGTAGACAGATAAATTAAAAGTATAATTCTTCAGCCTGAGATACCTTGAGAAGGTGATTGGTTAGTTCCTTAGTGTGTGACACGACTTGTAGAGTCGGTGACTTGCACAGAGGCCTTGTCAAAAGACAAGAACAGGATGGCATGGGATGACCAGCAAATTGTCCAGACTTAAAGCTAATCAAAATAAAATAGGGAAAATGTGGGATAAACTGGACAGAAGAGTGAAAGCAAAGCAACATACAAGTGTTACATATTTGTAACAATGTTGGGAAGAACCTTCTATGCAATATTTCATATACACAGATCAGCCACAACATTAAAACCACCTCCTTGTTTCTGCACTCACTGTCCATTTTATCAGCTCCACGTACCATATAGAAGCACTTTGTAGTTCTACAATTACTGACTGTAGTCCAGCTGTTTCTCTGCATGTTTTTTTAGCCCCCTTTCATGCTGTTCTTCAATGGTCAGGACCACCACAGAGCAGGTATTACTTGGGTGGTGGATCATTCTCAGCACTGAAGTAACAATGACATGAAGAAGAAGAAGAAGAAGAACCTTTATTGGCATTATACTTGTGTACAATGAAATTTTGTTTGATACTCTCCAAAATATAAAAAAAGAAGAAGAAGATAAAGTATTTACAGAAACATATGGATATTTACACAGTATAACCAGTACAATTTAGAGTATGGCTTTTAGATATATAAAATAAAATAAATTATGGTTGAATATGAATATACAAAGTGACTGTGCTCTGTGGAAATATCAGTTAAATTCCAAAAATTATTATTTGTTTTATTATTATTTTATGTTTAGATGAAAAAAAGGTTTTATGTACTTGTGCAAATACGCAATGTTCAAGTTCACAGTCTATGAGGGGTGGGGAGGGGTGATGGAGGCCACAGCTCTTGGGAAGAAGCTGTTCCTCAGTCTGTTTGTGTGTGCACGAATAGTCCTGTACCGCCATGGTGGTGGTGTGTTAGTGTGTGTTGTGCTGGTATGAGTGGATAATACACAGCAATGCTGATGGAGTTTTTTTAAACACCTCACTGTCCCTGCTGGACTGAGAACAGTCCACCAACCAAAAATATTCAGCCAACAGTGCCCCATGGGCAGCGTCCTGTGACCACTGATGAAGATCTAGAAGATGACCAACTCAAACAGCAGCAATAGTTGAGCGATCGTCTCTGACTTTACATCTACAAGGTGGACCAAATAGGTAGGA
Source organism: Trichomycterus rosablanca (assembly GCF_030014385.1). Lineage (NCBI taxonomy): Eukaryota > Metazoa > Chordata > Actinopteri > Siluriformes > Trichomycteridae > Trichomycterus > Trichomycterus rosablanca. The sequence continues at coordinate 18,200,845 of NC_085990.1, forward strand.
GTGTCTAATAGAGTGGACAGTAAGTGGACACAATATTTAAAAACTCCACTCATACCAGCACAACACACAATAACACACCACCACCATGTCAGTGTCACTGCAGGGCTGAGAATGATCCATCACCTAAATAAAACCTGCTCTGTGGTGGTCCTGTGGGGGTCCTTACCATTGTAGAACAGGGTGAAAGCAGTGCTTTTATATGGTAAGTGGAGCTGATAAAATGACAGTGAGTGTAAAAACAAAGAGGGGGTTGTAATGTTATGGCTGATCGGTGTATATGTGTGTATTGTTGTATGTTGCAAAACTGATGAACTAGGGGGGCTATCATCACTTAGCCAACATTCATTATTTAGTGGGTGTGTTCTGCTTACATAACTCATCTGCAAACATTACACAAAGCCTGTATTTCTAATGTCAGCTGTTTGTACCATTCAGCCACGTCAGCCAGGACAAGTAAGAGAATGCAAAGTTGTAGATTCCAGTCTCTGTGACAGAAAACTTTTAATTATCAGAAACAATCATCTCTAGCAGACAGAAAGGAGAACAAAGACAGTTGAGACTTGTGTAAGCCTGTGAGAATTATGACTCCTTTAAACATGAGGTTTGGCCTAAGTTTGTGGACTAACTAGAGATCAGCACTGATAATATGTTTCCCCTCCTGCTTTGTTTGAGGTTTATTGTCTGAGTCCTCAGAAGCCCTCTCATTCTCTACATTCCTGGACAAACCTAAAACAGGCTTTAGCATGCATTCAGAGAAATGCTAATATATAAATATATATATAACGCAACTCGATATATATGGAATGAAAACTGATATATATATATATATATATATATATATATATTCATTTTATATATATCAGTTTTCATTTTATATATATCAACTTTTATTTTATATATATCACGTTTCATTATATATATATATATATCAGTTTTCATTCCATATATATTGAGTTTCATTCCATATATATCAACTTTTATTTTATACAAATGGGAAAGGGATTACTTTGGCACACCTTTGTCAAACACTACAATTTTCAGTTACATTCACAAACAACAACCTCTGAAAAGGACTTTGAAAGTCAACAGATTGTGTGATAGGTGGCTCACAGTACAGCTTAAGAAAGCTTAACATTGGTTAGAGTCTCATTCTCAACTACAAAGATAAGATGTTGAGCTGCAGGTTTGACAGATTGTGTGAAAAAAAAGAAAGAAAGCCATTGCTAAAATGGCAAAAAAAGAAACAGAGGCTTGCATGGGCTATGCAGCACTGCCAGTGGGCTACTGGTGACATGAAAAAATTAAATCTTCAGCCCGAGACATCCTGAAAAGGCAATTGATTGGTTCCTCAGTGTGTGACACCAGCTGTCAAATATGGACGATGAAGCATAATGGTCTTGACCAAGATAAAGCAGATGATGAAAATTAAATTCTTATTATAAGAATTTCTTTGACCACTTTATAACAAATTACAGGCTAGTAAAAACAATTTAATCTTACTTAATGCAAGTCTACATTGAAAACATTTATTTACTCAGGCTTTTGATTAGTCTTTTTAAACTAAACAAGCAAACTTAGTTATGCTGTAATAATTAGGGGTGCCGGAGTCTAAAGCTACTCTCTGTAATACTGACATTTTACTCTTAACGATTTCACATTGTAACTACATCTTCTGTTGTTTTACCCTGAGGTGGTTCTGATGGAAACCTGTTTACCCTCTCGAGGTTAAACTGCAGTGCCAACAATGCTTCTCCTACTAGATGTGACGGGTACCTGGCATGTTTGCACCAAAAATGTCTATAACTTACAATGGACTTTATCACAGACTGGACTGAATAATGAAGAACTCCAATTATTTTTTGCTAGTTATAACTTTCAGTTCAATTTAATTTTGTGTTTGTAGTTTGTGTAAATCCTATTTATTTAAAGTATCCTCCAGGTCACCCAAGAAGGATGGGTCCCTGATGAGTCTGGTTCCTCTCAAGGTTTCTTCCTGTAATTTTAAGAGAATTTTTTCTTGCCACTGTCGCCCTCGGCTTGCTCAATAGGGATTTTTGGTCTGACAAAAGCCAGACTTGATGTCAACAACCATGTAGAATTAGTAAATCTGCCTCATTGTAAAACCTACCATTAATTTGAGCACTCACCTTAAAGTTTCTACAGGAAAACAGCCATTGTTCAACTGAGGAAAACATTGTCCTAATATCTGAAAATGGTTATAAACAAATGTCCAAGTCTCTGGGCCTTCATAAAATCTTAAATGAAGAGCCATCAAAAGGAGGAAATTTGGAACTGCAGTTAAATTACCCAGGAATTGTTCTTGAGTTAACAATAAATTCTATGCTCTATCAGAAAATTCTGGTGAAGGATGGTAGGAACATCTGTCCATGAGCTGACACTGGATTGTAATTAAGTGCAACAGGGCAGTTATTTAAAATATTAAAGCTAACGTGTGCATGGTTTAAAATGTTTTGGTGTGGTCTAGTCAAAGCTCTGACTTAAACCCAATGAAGACGCTGATGTAAGACCTAAAAGGAGCAGGTGGTGCATGGAAGCCTAGTAATAATACATTTTATTTATATAGCGCTTTTCAAGATACTCAAAGACGCTTGAAGTATTGTGTAGTGTGTCTAATCTGATTTGTCTATAGCAAAATATTAAGTTACAGAAAGTGTTCAGTTGTGGTTACTGCTGCTAAAGGAGGTTGAAACAGGTACTAATTAAAAGGGGCATTTACTTTTTCACAAAGGTGATATGGGCATTGGATTACTTTCATTTTAAATGAAAATTATTATACGTTTTGGTTTTACTCAAGTTTTCTTTTTGCTATAATCATATTTTGTTAAATAATCTAGTAACATATTGAGGAAAATAGGCAATATAGAAAAAAATTGAATCAAAAAGGTAATACTTGATAAAACGTATGTTTCACTGGAGTCTTATTTAAACCTAGATTACATATTGATGCATTGTTTCTTACTGAATATTACATAAGTCACACCCACACTGATAATGCTGGGTTTTTCCTCAGTAATATACACCCATCAGCCATATCATTAAAACCACCTTCATGTTTTTACACACATTGTCCATTTTATCAGCTCCACTTACCATATAGGAGCCCTTTGTAGTTCTACAATTACTGACTGTAGTCCATCTGTTTCTCTGCATGCTTTGTTAACCCCCTTTCATGCTGTTCTTCAATAGTAGGACTCTCCAGCCAACAGCACCCTGTGGGCAGTGTTCTGTGACCAATGATGAAGATCTAGAAGATGACCAACTCAAACAGCAGCAATAGATGAGCGATTGTCTCTGACTTGACATCTACAAGGTGGACCAAATAGGTAGGAGTGTCTAATAGAATGGACAGTGACTGGACATGGTTTTTAAAAACTCCAGCAGCACTGCTGTGTCTGATCCACTCATACCAGCACAATACACACTAACACACCACCACCATGTCATTATCACTACAGTGCTGAGAATGATCCACCCCCTAAATAATATCTGCTCTGTGGTGGTCCTGTGGGGGTCCTGACCATTGAGGACAGGGTAAAAGCAGGCTAAAAAGAAATTGAAGTTCTACAATTACTGACTGTAGTCCATCTAAGTGCTTCTATATGGTAAGTGGAGCTGATAAAATGGACAGTGAGTGTAGAAACAAGGAGGTGGTTTTAATGTTATGGCTGATCAGTGTATATCAAAGAACAAATGTAACAACAATCCATGACTAGAGGTAAAGTATATGGCTGAAAGTATATGGACACCATCCTTATCAATGAGTATTAAATGTATGTGCCACAGTGCACACAGGAAGGTTCTGATAAACATGCAAACTTGCAGAACATGAACTGGCTATTCTAAACTGACCCTCCCGTGTTTCCCATACCAGCACGTTTAAACAAGTTTCATGTCATAAAACAGGTTTTCCTTGTTTTTAAACTGCTTTTTTCTGATTCCTGACAGTGTTCCATGACAAAAATGTTCTGTCTGTATTTGTACCTAATTACCTTTGTTCAGTAAAATAGACCTAGATTTGTGCTTTATTGTATTTATGGTTGTTTTTGAGCTGTCTAAAATATGAAGTACATTTCTGTTAGGAAAAAAAAAATTCAGTGTATCGCAGACTTTTGTTTCTACGACGGCGTATTGGGGCCACTAAAAAATATTTTTAGGTTGTAATTTCGAGAATAAAGTAGTATAATTTTCGATTTCGAGATTAAAGTCAAAATATTATGAGAATAAAGTCTAAATAGTATTAGAATAAAGTCAAAATATTATGAGAATAAAGTCGAAATTATTTCGAGATTAAAGTCGAAATATTATAAGAATAAAGTCGAAATTATTTCGAGATTAAAGTCGAAATATTATGAGAATAAAGTCGAAATTATTTCGAGATTAAAGTCAAAATTATTTTGAGATTAAAGTCGAAATTATTTCGAGATTAAAGTCGAAATATTACGGCCAAAGAGTGTGCAGCTGTCGCAGGCTTGTCAGTTCAGAGAAGCACGGGTCTCAGTACCTGGATCGGCACGCAAATGCCGAGGGCAGCTTATAATCAGTGTTACTGTGGTTATCCAATAACCCGTGATTATTTTTGGGTGGCTGTTTGTACTGTATTATACGCTTCCATCCACATGACATGACGACTAAACCCATCAATGCAACCATTTATAGCGATGCCATCCGGCTTTAGTCTATCGTACGAGTCCATAAGGCTCGGTCGAAGTACTGCTGACGACGCAGATGCTGAGCGCACCAGTGGCGCACGTTCTTCTAAATAAACACAGTTTATTGCAAAGCCGTTTCATCGTCCGTACGCTAATAACAAACAGGAGATTGTGCAGGAGATTGGGGATTTCTTTATTTGTGAAACCGATATGAAAGTATAACAAATCATGATCATCCCTCATTTAACACAAGGAGGTTGCTATGGCCGTAATATTTCAACTTTAATTTCGTAATTATTTTGACTTTAATCTCAAAATCGAAATTTATATGACTTTATTCTCAAAATCAAAATCAAAAAAATATTTTTCTTTAAAGTGGCCCTAATACGTCATTGTATGTTTCACACATTTCTCGTGGAAATAAATTTGCAAGTAAAACCTTATGGAATTTTCTACCATGATATTTTTTATCTGGGAATCTGTGTCACTGACCAATAGAAAAACAACTGCTTTTCTATGTTGACCTCTAAACATACGGACCTTCATTTTACAAAACATTAAACTTGAATTACGTGAATTAAAATAGCGTAGAGACATAATCATTAGTGCATATATCACTTTTAGCACCATCTGATTTTCACCTTTTTGGACCGCTCAGAGAAGCTTTAAGGGGAAGAAGATTTATATGTGATGATGTGAAAGCAGCAGTGCATCAATGGCTACGTGCTCAACCAAAAACATGTTTTGCTGATGGCATTAAAAAGTTGGTACAACGCTGGGAAAAATGCATCGAAAGGTGACTGTGTAGAAAGGTGATGTAATTTGTTTTTGAAATTCTTAATAAATAGAGTTTAAAAAATGTGGAAACTTTTTGAAGAACCCTCGTATAAATGACTACGGTCAAATTCCCTTGGTCATTTTGGTCAGTTATTACTATGCAAACTACTAGAGAATGTACAAATAAAATGACAAAAAAAGCTTTGTTTAACTATCTAACGCTATAACGATGACCAAACCAGACGGCCAACTAGAGTGGCTGGCTTTGATGGTAGATTGGCACGACTGGCCATAAACCATAGACTAGGCATTATATGTCAAATGGAACATCTTCAACTTAATATAATGAAGATACAAAAACTGTGACCCAGGCAAAAATCCTTTATACTGGGTTGCCACTCTTTGCTATGTTAAGCTACTAAATAGTAAGTGCACATCATTATTCCATGTCTGTCCACATGCTTTAATCAGCAGCTTTGTGATACTCACCATGTGGTGACACACACTCTGTGCACCAGACCAGAGGCAAACATGGACAGAAACAGACACAAAATAACTGAAAAAGAGAAAGAGACATCATATTATTTTTTAGCTATTAAAGCCTGTGTCAACTCTGCAACAATTACAAAATAACAATAGATTGGAAACATCAGGAACTCAACTACCTCAGCCAGAAAAAAGTCAATACATTCTCATCCAGTGGTTCATAAACTTTTTTTAGACTAGGTTCCACCCACTGAGAAACAAAACCTCTATGTTTCACCTATAAATTATCTTGTTTGTAACACTGGCCCTACAGTAAGACTATATGAGCACAGAGCATTTGTCATGTCAATAAAATCTGTCTTTTTTAAACTGGTCTTGCAGCTGATTTTTTTGCAAACACAAGCAGTGCTGCATAATCTGATAATCATTGTAATAGGTTTGTTGGATTCATCAGAGTCAGCTTTATTCTTCTCAGCACTGTTTCTCTGTAACCAACTGTATGTTGGATTTTTGCAAGGTATCACAAAAGTATTTTGATTGTTTTGTAGTCTGTGTTTTGGATGGTTGTAGTGGTGTGCACACTTACTTTCTGGGAAGATCTTTGCCTGGAAGCCTTTGCCAAAGACCAGGTTCTCCAGATTGTTGAATGCCTAAAAATGAAAGTTAAGGGAAGCCAGAACGGTGCAGAAATCTCTAATGTATTCACAAAAACAATTTTCCCCACACAACTACATGACAACACTTTTTTGAGTGAAGACTTGTTTTATAAATCATTTGATTTTATTTAAACAGTTACTTTGTGAAGTCAGGCACTGATCTTGAATGAGAATTCACAATCTGATTCACAATCAACCTGATTCACAATCAAGTTTTCAATTTATCCAAAAAATATTCAGTGTGGTTAAATTCAGGGCTCTGTGCAGGCAGAGTTCATTCACACCAAAGCATGCCTTTAAAGACTTCACTGTGTGCACAGAAAGCAAAGTCATGCGGAAACAGGAAAGAGCTCATTAAAATTCTTGTCACAATGTTGGAAACTTATAATTTGTTGTATATACATGATTTTATACAGCAGTTTCCAATGGGTGTTATTGAAACCTGAACTTAAAAATTGGGAGGGGTGTCCACAAATCTTTTGCATACTTTTGGCTTTACAGCGTATCTTTACAAACACTCATTTACATTTATTGCATTTAGCAGATGCCTTTATAGCAACTTACAATTGTGACAGTATAGACTGCAAGTTATTGAGGGTTAAAGGCCGAACAGTGGCAACCTGGCAGATGTGGGGCTTGAACCAGTAACCTTCCTGTATCCTAACCACTGAGCTACTGCTGCCTCACTCTGTAGTGACAATATTAAAGTGCAGAAGTTCAAAGTCCTTGTTTTTGGGTAAAAGAAATAGAATAGAAATCCTCACTCGTTATTCCTTTATGTATATAAAACATCTTTAGGCATTTTCTATAACTCAAAAAACATTACAAAAGCCACAATTCTACAACAGAGCAGTCAAGGATACAGTAAGTGAGCAGATAAAAAGCACTGAACCCAGAAAGCCTCCCAGGATGGTGAGCCACTCAGAAGAGGCCAGCTGCTTGCTGAACATCTGCATGCCTGCAAAGACCAGCACTGACAACAGAGTGGACAGCACCAGAGATGTCCCTGTATTCACTGCTAAGAAAGAAACAAATAATCAAATTCTGTGCAGTCCACATGTGCCTGTGAAATAAATTAGGCAGAAATAATAACAGCAGAGAAAGTTGATGACAGCAGAGAACAGCATAAAATGTTGATTAAAAGAAGTGCATTTTTATTTATTTTTTTATTTATTAGGATTTTAACGTCATGTTTTTACACACTTTGGTTACATTCATAACAGACACGGTAATTACTGGTAAGATTCATCAGTTCACAAGTTTAATGTCAAACACAGTCATGGACAATTTAGTATCTCCAATTCACTTGCACGTCTTTGGACTGTGGGAGGAAACCGGAGCTCCCGGAGGAAACCCACACAGACACGGGAAGAACATGCAAACTCCACACAGAAAAGACCCTGGAGATCAAACCCAGGACCTACTTGCTGTGAGGCGACAGTGCTACGTAGCACTGAGCCACCGTGACGCCCAAAGTGCATTTAAATATGTCTAATTTAAACAAAGTTGTCAGTATAAAGCATAAGGTTTACAACTAGATTAAAGTGAAAAGAAGTTTGTTCCATGTAAATTTTTACTTGGAATTTAAAATAAACTGTATGCCATGATACTGTTGGGATCTTAGTCATTTCCACAAATTGTCAGATGTGAGAGTTGCTGTATTTTGCAATCCGTAGGGCAACGGTTTCCAAAGTGGGTGCCATGAAGTACATCCAATGGTGCAGCATAATCTATTACAGATCCACTACAAAAACTGTATTGATGTGCATCCTTTCCTTTCCATCATCTGCCTTGCAGATTGTGGCATGTAAAACCTTAAAATGGACCTATGTATAACACCTATTCATAAAATCCAAACTGTTTGCTGCCCAAAGTAAAATTCAGACACTACAATGACCAGTGCCTCTGATACTAATTATCATGAACTGGGAAAAGCAACACGTTTCATACTGGTGTGTCATATTAGGGTAGATAAGCAAGACATCTCCAAACAATGCACCCATAATACAATCTATCTAATGAGAGACTTTAAAATGGAATAGTGTGAATTTAAATAATAATAATATTAGAATTATATTATTATAAAAACAAAATTACTGTATTATCATTAAATTATAAATATATTATATATATTATTATAAAAAGTAGTAATATTCAGTAAAACATTATTTTAATCGTCACTTAGTAGTGGGTAGGAAGTATGGTGTGATTTGGGACACAACCCAGAGTTCTGCTACATAAAGGCCACGTCAGTGTTCACTCTGCACTAGTTCCGACTGGAAACAAGAAAAGCTGATTAATCTATTAAGTTTTAATTTTACATTAATTACATCTAAAATACTTTTATATTACTGATAAAAAAATTGAACTCAGATGTAAAGACACAGACAAATAACAAGCTTAACATTGGTTAGAGTCTCATTCTCAACTACAAAGATAAGATGTTGAGCTGCAGGTTTGACAGGTTGTGTGAAAAAAAAGAAAGAAAGCCATTGCTAAAATGGCAAAAAAAGAAACAGAGGCTTGCATGGGCTATGCAGCACTGCCAGTGGGCTACTGGTGACATGAAAAAATTAAATCTTCAGCCCGAGACATCCTGAAAAGGCAATTGATTGGTTCCTCAGTGTGTGACACCAGCTGTCAGATATGGACGATGAAGCATAATGGTCTTGACCAAGATAAAGCAGATGATGAAAATTAAATTCTTATTATAAGAATTTATTTGACCACTTTATAACAAATTACAGGCTAGTAAAAACAATTTAATCTTACTTAATGCAAGTCTACATTGAAAACATTTATTTACTCAGGCTTTTGATTAGTCTTTTTAAACTAAACAAGCAAACTTAGTTATGCTGTAATAATTAGGGGTGCCGGAGTCTAAAGCTACTCTCTGTAATACTGACATTTTACTCTTAACGATTTCACATTGTAACTACATCTTCTGTTGTTTTACCCTGAGGTGGTTCTGATGGAAACCTGTTTACCCTCTCGAGGTTAAACTGCAGTGCCAACAATGCTTCTCCTACTAGATGTGACGGGTACCTGGCATGTTTGCACCAAAAATGTCTATAACTTACAATGGACTTTATCACAGACTGGACTGAATAATGAAGAACTCCAATTATTTTTTGCTAGTTATAACTTTCAGTTCAATTTAATTTTGTGTTTGTAGTTTGTGTAAATCCTATTTATTTAAAGTATCCTCCAGGTCACCCAAGAAGGATGGGTCCCTGATGAGTCTGGTTCCTCTCAAGGTTTCTTCCTGTAATTTTAAGAGAATTTTTTCTTGCCACTGTCGCCCTCGGCTTGCTCAATAGGGATTTTTGGTCTGACAAAAGCCAGACTTGATGTCAACAACCATGTAGAATTAGTAAATCTGCCTCATTGTAAAACCTACCATTAATTTGAGCACTCACCTTAAAGTTTCTACAGGAAAACAGCCATTGTTCAACTGAGGAAAACATTGTCCTAATATCTGAAAATGGTTATAAACAAATGTCCAAGTCTCTGGGCCTTCATAAAATCTTAAATGAAGAGCCATCAAAAGGAGGAAATTTGGAACTGCAGTTAAATTACCCAGGAATTGTTCTTGAGTTAACAATAAATTCTATGCTCTATCAGAAAATTCTGGTGAAGGATGGTAGGAACATCTGTCCATGAGCTGACACTGGATTGTAATTAAGTGCAACAGGGCAGTTATTTAAAATATTAAAGCTAACGTGTGCATGGTTTAAAATGTTTTGGTGTGGTCTAGTCAAAGCTCTGACTTAAACCCAATGAAGACGCTGATGTAAGACCTAAAAGGAGCAGGTGGTGCATGGAAGCCTAGTAATAATACATTTTATTTATATAGCGCTTTTCAAGATACTCAAAGACGCTTGAAGTATTGTGTAGTGTGTCTAATCTGATTTGTCTATAGCAAAATATTAAGTTACAGAAAGTGTTCAGTTGTGGTTACTGCTGCTAAAGGAGGTTGAAACAGGTACTAATTAAAAGGGGCATTTACTTTTTCACAAAGGTGATATGGGCATTGGATTACTTTGGCCCTTAAATGAAAATTATTATACGTTTTGGTTTTACTCAAGTTTTCTTTTTGCTATAATCATATTTTGTTAAATAATCTAGTAACATATTGAGGAAAATAGGCAATATAGAAAAAAATTGAATCAAAAAGGTAATACTTGATAAAACGTATGTTTCACTGGAGTCTTATTTAAACCTAGATTACATATTGATGCATTGTTTCTTACTGAATATTACATAAGTCACACCCACACTGATAATGCTGGGTTTTTCCTCAGTAATATACACCCATCAGCCATATCATTAAAACCACCTTCATGTTTTTACACACATTGTCCATTTTATCAGCTCCACTTACCATATAGGAGCCCTTTGTAGTTCTACAATTACTGACTGTAGTCCATCTGTTTCTCTGCATGCTTTGTTAACCCCCTTTCATGCTGTTCTTCAATAGTAGGACTCTCCAGCCAACAGCACCCTGTGGGCAGTGTTCTGTGACCAATGATGAAGATCTAGAAGATGACCAACTCAAACAGCAGCAATAGATGAGCGATTGTCTCTGACTTGACATCTACAAGGTGGACCAAATAGGTAGGAGTGTCTAATAGAATGGACAGTGACTGGACATGGTTTTTAAAAACTCCAGCAGCACTGCTGTGTCTGATCCACTCATACCAGCACAATACACACTAACACACCACCACCATGTCATTATCACTACAGTGCTGAGAATGATCCACCCCCTAAATAATATCTGCTCTGTGGTGGTCCTGTGGGGGTCCTGACCATTGAGGACAGGGTAAAAGCAGGCTAAAAAGAAATTGAAGTTCTACAATTACTGACTGTAGTCCATCTAAGTGCTTCTATATGGTAAGTGGAGCTGATAAAATGGACAGTGAGTGTAGAAACAAGGAGGTGGTTTTAATGTTATGGCTGATCAGTGTATATCAAAGAACAAATGTAACAACAATCCATGACTAGAGGTAAAGTATATGGCTGAAAGTATATGGACACCATCCTTATCAATGAGTATTAAATGTATGTGCCACAGTGCACACAGGAAGGTTCTGATAAACATGCAAACTTGCAGAACATGAACTGGCTATTCTAAACTGACCCTCCCGTGTTTCCCATACCAGCACGTTTAAACAAGTTTCATGTCATAAAACAGGTTTTCCTTGTTTTTAAACTGCTTTTTTCTGATTCCTGACAGTGTTCCATGACAAAAATGTTCTGTCTGTATTTGTACCTAATTACCTTTGTTCAGTAAAATAGACCTAGATTTGTGCTTTATTGTATTTATGGTTGTTTTTGAGCTGTCTAAAATATGAAGTACATTTCTGTTAGGAAAAAAAAAATTCAGTGTATCGCAGACTTTTGTTTCTACGACGGCGTATTGGGGCCACTAAAAAATATTTTTAGGTTGTAATTTCGAGAATAAAGTAGTATAATTTTCGATTTCGAGATTAAAGTCAAAATATTATGAGAATAAAGTCTAAATAGTATTAGAATAAAGTCAAAATATTATGAGAATAAAGTCGAAATTATTTCGAGATTAAAGTCGAAATATTATAAGAATAAAGTCGAAATTATTTCGAGATTAAAGTCGAAATATTATGAGAATAAAGTCGAAATTATTTCGAGATTAAAGTCAAAATTATTTTGAGATTAAAGTCGAAATTATTTCGAGATTAAAGTCGAAATATTACGGCCAAAGAGTGTGCAGCTGTCGCAGGCTTGTCAGTTCAGAGAAGCACGGGTCTCAGTACCTGGATCGGCACGCAAATGCCGAGGGCAGCTTATAATCAGTGTTACTGTGGTTATCCAATAACCCGTGATTATTTTTGGGTGGCTGTTTGTACTGTATTATACGCTTCCATCCACATGACATGACGACTAAACCCATCAATGCAACCATTTATAGCGATGCCATCCGGCTTTAGTCTATCGTACGAGTCCATAAGGCTCGGTCGAAGTACTGCTGACGACGCAGATGCTGAGCGCACCAGTGGCGCACGTTCTTCTAAATAAACACAGTTTATTGCAAAGCCGTTTCATCGTCCGTACGCTAATAACAAACAGGAGATTGTGCAGGAGATTGGGGATTTCTTTATTTGTGAAACCGATATGAAAGTATAACAAATCATGATCATCCCTCATTTAACACAAGGAGGTTGCTATGGCCGTAATATTTCAACTTTAATTTCGTAATTATTTTGACTTTAATCTCAAAATCGAAATTTATATGACTTTATTCTCAAAATCAAAATCAAAAAAATATTTTTCTTTAAAGTGGCCCTAATACGTCATTGTATGTTTCACACATTTCTCGTGGAAATAAATTTGCAAGTAAAACCTTATGGAATTTTCTACCATGATATTTTTTATCTGGGAATCTGTGTCACTGACCAATAGAAAAACAACTGCTTTTCTATGTTGACCTCTAAACATACGGACCTTCATTTTACAAAACATTAAACTTGAATTACGTGAATTAAAATAGCGTAGAGACATAATCATTAGTGCATATATCACTTTTAGCACCATCTGATTTTCACCTTTTTGGACCGCTCAGAGAAGCTTTAAGGGGAAGAAGATTTATATGTGATGATGTGAAAGCAGCAGTGCATCAATGGCTACGTGCTCAACCAAAAACATGTTTTGCTGATGGCATTAAAAAGTTGGTACAACGCTGGGAAAAATGCATCGAAAGGTGACTGTGTAGAAAGGTGATGTAATTTGTTTTTGAAATTCTTAATAAATAGAGTTTAAAAAATGTGGAAACTTTTTGAAGAACCCTCGTATAAATGACTACGGTCAAATTCCCTTGGTCATTTTGGTCAGTTATTACTATGCAAACTACTAGAGAATGTACAAATAAAATGACAAAAAAAGCTTTGTTTAACTATCTAACGCTATAACGATGACCAAACCAGACGGCCAACTAGAGTGGCTGGCTTTGATGGTAGATTGGCACGACTGGCCATAAACCATAGACTAGGCATTATATGTCAAATGGAACATCTTCAACTTAATATAATGAAGATACAAAAACTGTGACCCAGGCAAAAATCCTTTATACTGGGTTGCCACTCTTTGCTATGTTAAGCTACTAAATAGTAAGTGCACATCATTATTCCATGTCTGTCCACATGCTTTAATCAGCAGCTTTGTGATACTCACCATGTGGTGACACACACTCTGTGCACCAGACCAGAGGCAAACATGGACAGAAACAGACACAAAATAACTGAAAAAGAGAAAGAGACATCATATTATTTTTTAGCTATTAAAGCCTGTGTCAACTCTGCAACAATTACAAAATAACAATAGATTGGAAACATCAGGAACTCAACTACCTCAGCCAGAAAAAAGTCAATACATTCTCATCCAGTGGTTCATAAACTTTTTTTAGACTAGGTTCCACCCACTGAGAAACAAAACCTCTATGTTTCACCTATAAATTATCTTGTTTGTAACACTGGCCCTACAGTAAGACTATATGAGCACAGAGCATTTGTCATGTCAATAAAATCTGTCTTTTTTAAACTGGTCTTGCAGCTGATTTTTTTGCAAACACAAGCAGTGCTGCATAATCTGATAATCATTGTAATAGGTTTGTTGGATTCATCAGAGTCAGCTTTATTCTTCTCAGCACTGTTTCTCTGTAACCAACTGTATGTTGGATTTTTGCAAGGTATCACAAAAGTATTTTGATTGTTTTGTAGTCTGTGTTTTGGATGGTTGTAGTGGTGTGCACACTTACTTTCTGGGAAGATCTTTGCCTGGAAGCCTTTGCCAAAGACCAGGTTCTCCAGATTGTTGAATGCCTAAAAATGAAAGTTAAGGGAAGCCAGAACGGTGCAGAAATCTCTAATGTATTCACAAAAACAATTTTCCCCACACAACTACATGACAACACTTTTTTGAGTGAAGACTTGTTTTATAAATCATTTGATTTTATTTAAACAGTTACTTTGTGAAGTCAGGCACTGATCTTGAATGAGAATTCACAATCTGATTCACAATCAACCTGATTCACAATCAAGTTTTCAATTTATCCAAAAAATATTCAGTGTGGTTAAATTCAGGGCTCTGTGCAGGCAGAGTTCATTCACACCAAAGCATGCCTTTAAAGACTTCACTGTGTGCACAGAAAGCAAAGTCATGCGGAAACAGGAAAGAGCTCATTAAAATTCTTGTCACAATGTTGGAAACTTATAATTTGTTGTATATACATGATTTTATACAGCAGTTTCCAATGGGTGTTATTGAAACCTGAACTTAAAAATTGGGAGGGGTGTCCACAAATCTTTTGCATACTTTTGGCTTTACAGCGTATCTTTACAAACACTCATTTACATTTATTGCATTTAGCAGATGCCTTTATAGCAACTTACAATTGTGACAGTATAGACTGCAAGTTATTGAGGGTTAAAGGCCGAACAGTGGCAACCTGGCAGATGTGGGGCTTGAACCAGTAACCTTCCTGTATCCTAACCACTGAGCTACTGCTGCCTCACTCTGTAGTGACAATATTAAAGTGCAGAAGTTCAAAGTCCTTGTTTTTGGGTAAAAGAAATAGAATAGAAATCCTCACTCGTTATTCCTTTATGTATATAAAACATCTTTAGGCATTTTCTATAACTCAAAAAACATTACAAAAGCCACAATTCTACAACAGAGCAGTCAAGGATACAGTAAGTGAGCAGATAAAAAGCACTGAACCCAGAAAGCCTCCCAGGATGGTGAGCCACTCAGAAGAGGCCAGCTGCTTGCTGAACATCTGCATGCCTGCAAAGACCAGCACTGACAACAGAGTGGACAGCACCAGAGATGTCCCTGTATTCACTGCTAAGAAAGAAACAAATAATCAAATTCTGTGCAGTCCACATGTGCCTGTGAAATAAATTAGGCAGAAATAATAACAGCAGAGAAAGTTGATGACAGCAGAGAACAGCATAAAATGTTGATTAAAAGAAGTGCATTTTTATTTATTTTTTTATTTATTAGGATTTTAACGTCATGTTTTTACACACTTTGGTTACATTCATAACAGACACGGTAATTACTGGTAAGATTCATCAGTTCACAAGTTTAATGTCAAACACAGTCATGGACAATTTAGTATCTCCAATTCACTTGCACGTCTTTGGACTGTGGGAGGAAACCGGAGCTCCCGGAGGAAACCCACACAGACACGGGAAGAACATGCAAACTCCACACAGAAAAGACCCTGGAGATCAAACCCAGGACCTACTTGCTGTGAGGCGACAGTGCTACGTAGCACTGAGCCACCGTGACGCCCAAAGTGCATTTAAATATGTCTAATTTAAACAAAGTTGTCAGTATAAAGCATAAGGTTTACAACTAGATTAAAGTGAAAAGAAGTTTGTTCCATGTAAATTTTTACTTGGAATTTAAAATAAACTGTATGCCATGATACTGTTGGGATCTTAGTCATTTCCACAAATTGTCAGATGTGAGAGTTGCTGTATTTTGCAATCCGTAGGGCAACGGTTTCCAAAGTGGGTGCCATGAAGTACATCCAATGGTGCAGCATAATCTATTACAGATCCACTACAAAAACTGTATTGATGTGCATCCTTTCCTTTCCATCATCTGCCTTGCAGATTGTGGCATGTAAAACCTTAAAATGGACCTATGTATAACACCTATTCATAAAATCCAAACTGTTTGCTGCCCAAAGTAAAATTCAGACACTACAATGACCAGTGCCTCTGATACTAATTATCATGAACTGGGAAAAGCAACACGTTTCATACTGGTGTGTCATATTAGGGTAGATAAGCAAGACATCTCCAAACAATGCACCCATAATACAATCTATCTAATGAGAGACTTTAAAATGGAATAGTGTGAATTTAAATAATAATAATATTAGAATTATATTATTATAAAAACAAAATTACTGTATTATCATTAAATTATAAATATATTATATATATTATTATAAAAAGTAGTAATATTCAGTAAAACATTATTTTAATCGTCACTTAGTAGTGGGTAGGAAGTATGGTGTGATTTGGGACACAACCCAGAGTTCTGCTACATAAAGGCCACGTCAGTGTTCACTCTGCACTAGTTCCGACTGGAAACAAGAAAAGCTGATTAATCTATTAAGTTTTAATTTTACATTAATTACATCTAAAATACTTTTATATTACTGATAAAAAAATTGAACTCAGATGTAAAGACACAGACAAATAACAAGCTTAACATTGGTTAGAGTCTCATTCTCAACTACAAAGATAAGATGTTGAGCTGCAGGTTTGACAGGTTGTGTGAAAAAAAAGAAAGAAAGCCATTGCTAAAATGGCAAAAAAAGAAACAGAGGCTTGCATGGGCTATGCAGCACTGCCAGTGGGCTACTGGTGACATGAAAAAATTAAATCTTCAGCCCGAGACATCCTGAAAAGGCAATTGATTGGTTCCTCAGTGTGTGACACCAGCTGTCAGATATGGACGATGAAGCATAATGGTCTTGACCAAGATAAAGCAGATGATGAAAATTAAATTCTTATTATAAGAATTTCTTTGACCACTTTATAACAAATTACAGGCTAGTAAAAACAATTTAATCTTACTTAATGCAAGTCTACATTGAAAACATTTATTTACTCAGGCTTTTGATTAGTCTTTTTAAACTAAACAAGCAAACTTAGTTATGCTGTAATAATTAGGGGTGCCGGAGTCTAAAGCTACTCTCTGTAATACTGACATTTTACTCTTAACGATTTCACATTGTAACTACATCTTCTGTTGTTTTACCCTGAGGTGGTTCTGATGGAAACCTGTTTACCCTCTCGAGGTTAAACTGCAGTGCCAACAATGCTTCTCCTACTAGATGTGACGGGTACCTGGCATGTTTGCACCAAAAATGTCTATAACTTACAATGGACTTTATCACAGACTGGACTGAATAATGAAGAACTCCAATTATTTTTTGCTAGTTATAACTTTCAGTTCAATTTAATTTTGTGTTTGTAGTTTGTGTAAATCCTAT